>NC_047124.1:33920973-33998529 GCF_902500255.1 Thalassophryne amazonica | reverse complement strand
CTGAGCCCCGTCTCCACAGGCACCCCTGCGACTTGAAATGAGATTCAGAGTCGCGACTCCGCATACCACCACACTGATAGTGTACGGTGTTATGATTCTCTCCCTGGAGATTAATTCCAGCGACAGGTCCTTGTGGATTTTTACGTGAATGAACACCCTGGAATCGGACGCTGTTATGAGGGGCTTAATAGGAGACCTGTTTGCCGGTGTTTTTGCGTCTGACGAGTTATTCCGGATCAAGCCGGGCCCCTCCCGTATATTTCATTGTAAACACCCACCCTAGACATTTACCGGGAGAACACTGGTTAGCGCTCACCGTTGAAAAAAATGGTCGAGCCACATTTTTTGACCTCGTTCGGCCTCAGCCCTGACTTTGATTACTACCCTAAAATCATCCTGCAATATCTGGAGAATCTCCCAGATGTTAAAACATTCTGTATCACAACAAGCAGCTTCAGCACGAGTTATCCGACGTATGCGGACAACACTGCGTGTATTATCTGTATAACAGAGCCAGTGGGAAGTCGTACCGGGACGTGGTGTCTTTATAACTCCGAAAATACTATCGCGAACGATGATTTGGTTTTCTGATTTTGTGAAAGATATCGTTATTGCCTTAAGAAAAAGCTGCAATACCTCCTGTAACCAGCTAGCAGGGCCTCTGCATGAGTTTAAATATTGTCACGGCTTGTGTTAACCGGCGTTCCTATTTTTTTATGTTTTTCCGTGTGAAAAGGTAACCCCGTCTTAGAACGCTCTCCCGATCATACCTTTCAAAGTTTTACCGCGTGTGCATAATGTAAGCCTCCGTTTTTAAACGTAGAAGAAGCTTTGACCTTTACCTTTGATTTTTTGTATGTGTTTTTTTTTTTTTCGCCTGAAACGGGGTGGATGTGTGAGAGCGGCCTTCCGAACATACCTTTAAAGTTTTAACGCGTTTGCATAATGTAAACCCCCGTTTTTAAACGTAGAAAGAAGCTTTGACCTTTGACCTTTGATTTTTTTATGTGTTTTTTTTTCGCCTGAAAACGGGGTGGATGTGTGAGAGCGGCCTTCCGATCATACCTTTACAGTTTTAACCGCGTTTGCATAATGTAAACCTCCGTTTTAAAACGTAGAAAGAAGCTTGACCTTTGACCTTTGATTTTTTGTATGTGTTTTTTTCGCCTGAAAACGGGGTGGATGTGTGAGAGCGGCCTTCCGATCATACCTTTAAAGTTTTAACGCGTTTGCATAATGTAAGCCTCCGTTTTTAAACGTAGAAAGAAGCTTTGACCTTTGACCTTTGATTTTTTTTTATGTGTTTTTTTTGGCCTGAAAACGGGTGGATGTGTGAGAGCGGCCTTCCGAACATACCTTTAAAGTTTTAACAGCGTTTGCATAATGTAAACCCCCGTTTTTAAACGTAGAAAGAAGCTTTGACCTTTGACCTTTGATTTTTTTTATGTGTTTTTTTTCGCCTGAAAACGGGGTGGATGTGTGAGAGCGGCCTTCCGAACATACCTTTAAAGTTTTATCGCGTTTGCACGCTTTAAAACATTGTTATTAAGTAAGAAAGAAGTGTTAATCTTTGATCCTAAATTTTTTTTATGTTTTTTTTCGCCTGAAAACGGGGTGGATGTGTGAGAGCGGCCTTCCGATCATACCTTTAAAGTTTTAATCGCGTTTGCATGATGTAACCCCCGTTTTTAAACGTAGAAAGAAGCTTTGACCTTTGACCTTTGATTTTTTTTTATGTGTTTTTTGTGAAAAATGTTCCGAATGTGTAGAAAATGCACCCCCGATCATACCTTTAATGTTTTTGCATCGTTGTTATTAAGTAGAGAAGTGTTGAAAGTTGTTTTTTAAACCGTATACCGAATAAAGTGATGAAGGCCGGAGATGAGTTTCAGTCGGTGTTTTATTAGTAACAATATACAAAAACGTGACTGACTGCGATGTATTTTAAAGAATCTTGATCATAATATCCAGTCAGTTTTTAATTCGATACCCTCCTTTTATGGTGAGAAACCTTCCCAGCGTTGGAAGTCTTTTTTTTTCTTAAGTTTCTTCCTGGCCGGCGAATCGGTTAAAAGAAGGGATTCATCCGGCGAGCTGCTCCGGCCTTTTTTAAGCTTCTGAAGCTGCTCGCGGGCTTGCGGGTTTGATATGCACGCCACCGGGATGTTCCGCTCCTGTAAAATATTGAGGAACTTCACCCAGCCTGTAGGGGGGCTCGATTTCTTGAACGAGGATCCGAGATGTTTCATAAGATCTATGGCGTGAGACCCCCTCACGACTTTCCCCTTGTAAATAAATTCCCCCGACGGACTCCAGCGCGTATCACCCTTCGATAATTTCCTCATAATATATTCAGCGTTTCTACGCTCTCTGGAGGGGATATTCTTCAGGACCTCTGTGACAGTCTCATCCTCCTCCTCCTCCTCCTCCTCCACCCCCTCCTCCTCAGGTTGCTTAGCGACGCGAGTCTCTTGCGGGGGTGAAACGCGTGATTCGAGTTCCCCCTGCTTGATCAGGGTTAAATAGCGCTGCAGCAGAGCCTCATACTTTTTAATTTTTTCATAAGGAGAGTGAGTACGTTCTTCCAGTATACCTCGCATTCGCGAGTCTAAATCATTTTCCGCCGTTTGTCTGATGTTATTTCCGCTCGGCGGAACGGAATGACCGAGTTGAAGCATCTGCTGTGGAGTGAGTAAAAACATCTTTTGCGCCGCTTTGAACGCCATTATCCTCTGGGTACTATTAGACTCGTTATAACGGGCAGGGCCGCGGCGAGCAGAGGCAGGAGAAGCCGCCCGTCTGAATCAGCGCTCCCCGCTTCTTTTTATAACTGGTTTTTCTGTCGGCCAGAAGACGTAAAACTCTTTTTCGTTTTTTCAAGGCCCGGAATTGAGAGTCGCTCAAGGCGATATTCCCCTTTAATATATTCAAAGCGATCTCGGATAAAGTTTTCAGAAGCTCCAGCCTGCAGGTCTTCAGGCTGTAGTGACGCTCCCTCGCCCCGGCTCTGATTAGCGCTTTAAGAGCGGGGGCGTTCCTTTTTAAAAGAGAGCTCATATCCGTTTATCTTTCTGTAAATAAACTGTGGGCCACTCGTGCGGGAGTAATCCCGATCTCAGTCTGAACTGATCTGGACACTCCTGCGTGCAATCCAGTAATAAATACCCGTAAGGTACGCTCGTAGCATCATCAAGTGCCTCCAAAAAAAATTGTTTTCTGCCGGGAAACATTTGCTGAGCCAGAATGTTCATCTGTAACTTGTCTCTGGGATTTTTAAACAGCACCATATAATTACAATTCAAACTGATGGTTCGACTGTATTTCCCTTTATGAAACATGTTCTGTGTGATCATGATGACGCTCATATTCCGGTGATGTCTGTACTGGGTGAAAATTCTTACAACTTCAGGATGATCCGTTGCTTGAAAGATGAGATCGTCCAAAATAACCAGATGGCTCTGACCTTCAGGGAAAAGGCTGTCGTCCAGAAATGAGTCAGGGAGTCCTCTTACAAATTTAATATTTTTATTCTTCAGTTCAGAATACAGAGGTTGTTCAGACGTATACAGCCATACAATGTTGTCAGGCACATATCTCATAGCGTGGCTACAATTTTCCAGCAATGTTTTCACAAACACAGTCTTTCCCGAACCACTCGGTCCAACGATGAGACAGGAGAATGGGAGCTGAAGTCTGGGGTCAATCTCCACCGTATTTCCAGAGTGAGACATGTTTCAAAATCCGAACGGTTCGGTTTCCCCGTCCTTTAAAAGACGCCGCTTGTCATACACCACCCTGAAGGATTTTTGAAATGACACGTTTGTCAAACTGAAACTGCTTTTATGACGTTTAATTCCCTGCTGCGGCGTTATGATAGATGCAGCGAGGGCGGGATCTTTTATATAACCCTCGACCAGATCTTTGACGCTGTCAAAGTTTATTTTCTGACAGCTTTCGTGGGTTTGAGTGATCCCCTTCACACGCATGACCGTTTTACCTCGTGCGGTTTTATATGCGTAACTTTTAGGTCCCGCCGCTGCAAACTCTGTGATGACGTCGCCGTTCAACTCGTCGGTGAGCTGCCCCAGATAATTACCGGTAGGCAGCGGGGTTTCACCCCGCCTACAAACGTAAATCAGGCTATCGGTATCATAATACAGAATCCTGTCAGGATTTGCCACAGCCTCCATAAAACCGTACAAGGTCAAACGCGCGTACGCCGTTGTAAACGCCGCGATGAAAATATTGACGGTTTTACCCGGTCGGCTGACGTGCCGCGGGCCGTACCTCCATTGAACCATAGCCGCCTGACTGCTGAGGAATGTTAGATATGTGACCTCGTACTCTTCAGAAAACAGATACCTGAACAGATCGTCAGCATTTCTAACGAGCGCGGTCTGCGTCAGATTTGCCCTCTGGGCGAATTTCCCCCAGAAGGAGTTGAGGCAGATCTTAGCCATCTGTCATTTTGCCGGATTGTGACTGATTTTTTCTGGGTCTAAACGAATCTTCTGATTCAGCCAGTAGTCCGTGATGTATTTTTCTCTGCTCTCGGAGTCTTTATCAAATTCGGGAGGGAAACCAGAGGCTTCCTGCTTGTGTTTTAAGAAGGTGTTTATGTACCCCTCAAAGATTTTATCACTTTTTTCCTCAAAATGCCAGACTTCAAAAATCTTAGCTACAGCATAGCCTGTATCCAGAGCTTTGTGGAATTCCGGGGTCGTCCAAGTCCCAGACAGAGCTCTCTGCTGCTGACTGTGTGTGCACGCTGCAGCTTGATTATTTTCATCAGCGCAGGTGCGACACAGAGTAAACACCAGTTTACCGTGAGGAGTTCTGTGTGGGAGGACGGGGAATTTTAGCCCCTGGGGCGGGTACACGATGGCTTTGATGAGCCCGAAATAAGTCCTGGGGTCTCGGAAATTTCTCTCGATAATTTCCGGATGCCCCGTGGGATATGTGAAATTTACGTTAACGTAAGGATACAGCGAGGTCACGTCGACGTAATAGACCGTCTCATCTTGCTCAGCCGTGTACCTCAGACGGGCCGCGCAAGTCCGACCGCCGTATAAAGCGTCGCGAGGTTCGAGGGGCGGCGGTAACCCCCTGCGAGCGAGGAAACACCGAACGCTCTCATCCCTCAGCCTCATTTCAAGCCATTGATGCTCCCAAATTACGTTGAGGGTGACGCCCGGCATAGCCCGCAGAAAGGCTATTTTTTTCTGACACGTTGCGTGGAGCTCTCCAAATGAGGTGTTTGTGAGAGGGTTTATTTCATGCTGTGTAAAACACCTTGCACACCCGTGGTAAAAACATCCGAGAAACTCCCACACTTTTATCCGGCCGTCAATCTGAGCATACCCATCAACATAATAACCTCCTATTTTTTTCTCGCCCCTGTTTAGAGCATGATCGATGATAATGTTTTGCGTCTCAGCAACCCATTCTAACCATTGCACGGCCACGTCCGAATATTTTTTATGCCTCGTTCTATAATTGTCGGCGGAGGGGATCGCCAGCGTTTTTGGAGCAAGAAAGTTAGTTTGGAAGACTTTCATACACGCCGAGGCGATTGTAACGCAGGTAAAAGGATCCACGAGTGTTTCAGCGATGAATTCAGACATAAATTTGGAGCAGGCTGCAGCCAAGATTTTTGTGTCGTTATCACAATACATAACGGCCTCGGCTTTAAAATCGAAAATTGCGTTTTTTTTCCGCACGTACCACGCGTTAAATTCCTCTCTTTCTCCCTCTGACATATTTGCGACCCCGTAAGCCGCTGAGTCAGGGTACGGACCGACATAGTTCAGATTTTTTTCTGAACTGAACAGGTGCGGAAAGTAACCTTTGCGGATGATTTCGTCTTTCAGCCGGATCCCCAGGGCTTTAGGCATCTGAGATAAGCGCATTGTAAGGAAAGATAACGAATCTATATATTTCTGTTTAAAGGCGGCGTCTGTCATGAGTAATAGTTTACTCCCGGTCATAATCACAGCGGGGGTTACGCCCTGCTGGACTAAATACTTTAGAAGCAAATAGCCGTCAAAACCTTTTGAGTTGTGAGCGATGAACACGTATTCTTTGAATTTTCTCGTTCTAAAATGTTTAAAGAAGCGGGCTACGCAGTCTGTCCCCCATGCGCTCCAAAAATCACCCGTCTTTGTTACAGCGCTGACGTAAAACGGTACGTGTTCCCCGTTATTATCGACATACGTTTCAAAATCATAAAAAACATATTTCTCTGAATGCGTCTCTTCAGCTTTGAGCGGCGTCATATAGCAGAGGTGACCCTCGCTCGGCTCCTGGAGAGCCTCGCCGCATATATGACACCTCTTCTGCTTACACACGTGCAGAGCGCTGTTTTTAGAAAACGCTATGTAATACTCACGTTTACATCGAGGGCATTTTTTTCTGTTATCACACACATTAACGAACTTACCGGCGGAAGGACGATACTTCGGCTGTTTATGCAGGCTGTAACAGGTGGGAGAGCGACACTCCTTGTTACATTCGCTGCAGAATACAGGGTTATTTTTCTCTGCGTGGATTCACAAATTTTACAATATGACGGACAATTATGGGAGGCGTGGTTAGTGTACCCCTCAAAGCAAAACTTACATACATATTTCACTCCCAAAAATCTCTTTAAATCGATGATTCCGTAAAAATGATTATTAAACAGAAAAACGAAAAGAGTTTTCTGCTGCGCCGGTATTCCTGTCTGGAATTTTGTCAGCTTTCTCTCCCCTTCGGCTCTGAAAAACACCACAATTTTACAACCCAGAGCGTTTTCAAATTTTCCCACCTGCTCTAAAGATACCGGCGTAGCTTCCGTTAATCCGACGCTATTTTGTAACGCCAGTCCGCGCTGCTCCGCCTCGTGCGTAGTCAGATGAGGATTCAATAACTGAACGAGGTTTATCGCGAAACATAAACTGTTGTCAGGATTATACACGATATTAAGGCATTTGGATTTTTTCCTCAGAACCTCGTGATGGAGGAGGTCATCTATTCTGCGCTTCCCCGCGCCGTTCTGGTTGCGGATGACTTGAACCACTAATTCCAGAGACTCGTCGGCTAAAACGTTGGAATTTGATTGTATCAATCGTTCTAACAGATTTTGGAAGCCCGTCACATCGCCAGCGTCGTTATATGAGCTGATCAAAGCGGCCTCGTTGTAGACTGAGTCCCCACGAATCTCCATTTGGATAAAGTCCCCGGCCCTGGCGTGTGTTAAAGCCTTTTCGACCGAGTTATGAAGAGCCCCTACGACGTTACGGTAAAATTCCGCGTAGTCGGGAATTTCGTCGGCGCGCTGGAAATTGAGAGGCAGCCTGATTTCGATATTGTTAAAAGCAGGTCTCCTGATGACGTTAGCAGCCCCACCACCCGTCATGGGAGAGTGTCGGCTGGGTCCCGGTCGTGCATCATCCCCGTCTTCCATCAAAACAGAGATCGCCGCGTTTATCGGGGTTAAACGAGCTCTGTTTAAAATCTCTTCTCCGCGCGCATTGCGCGGGGAGGGACTTCTTAAAGGTGAAAAAGCGCGAGCGTCGTTAGGCGTTTGATTTAATTCATCCACCGCGGATTGGACGTGAGGATTAACTTCACACGCGAGGAGGTTTACGGCGTTATTTAACGGAGTCAGACGTACCTGGTTCAACGCCGCGGGACCGGACTCGTCTGGAGGTGAGGTGTGCGGGGGGTCAGGGGGCTCTTCAGTATCAGACTGGACCGTCGAATTTATAGCGTTAATCGCAGAAATGATGTAGGGGTTAATTTCTTCCGATTCTCGTTCAGCCGCTAAATTGTTAAGAGCCTCATTTAACGGTGTTAAACGAACACGGCTTAAAAGTCTCTCTCCGGACTCGATGTTATTTCGAGGCGGTGAATTTAACGCCTCGGGTAATGGACCATCTGCTCCAGGAGCGCTCCCTGCTGAGTCGATTATTGAAGCGTTTAAATCCAATACACGTCCGAAGTTATTTTCCCGATGTGAATTCTCTCCTTCCATCTTTTAAAATCTGTAGCAGGAAGAATCTACCTCAAGAAATTCAGTTAATATACCTCTTCAAAATGAATTCTCCCGTTCCATCGGAATAAGAGAAAAAATAAAAAAATAAAAACAGACTACACATTTTCAAGAAAGTTGCGTGATGAGGTTAATCCCAGCTCAGAATATCTTCGAGCCTTGCGTCTCTGTGGAAAATAGACGGTCTCCCTCCACCGCGTGCTGAAAAAAGAGAAAATCGTTAGTTATTAAATATTTAAAATAAATAAATAAATACATAAACTCCGACTCCTTACCGTGTACATCCGCGGATCGTTTTACGGGTCTCTCCCACTGACCCGCTTCTCCATGGGCTGTGACAGAAAAAATCGGGTTATTCCAGAGTTTTAATCGTGATTTAATCTCGATCGCTGTACTTACATCTGCGTGGTGAAGTCGGGGCTTCCAGCCTTCGAACTTCTTCAGGGGGCTCTGACTTGATTTCTAGAATTAACATAAATAAATGAATACAAAGCATCACCCTCGCAAGCGGATATTCTGTACTATTTCAAATATATTACCGAGGACGGGTCCGAACGCGCTCTGGACCGTCTGCGTGGTTTTGTCTAAAAAAAACAAACAAAAACAAAAAAAAACAAAAAATAAACCAAAAACAAAAAAAAAGACAGTTTCAGACGGCGTGCATCATTTAAAAACACTCATTTCTATCAAAACAGATTACTTAAATCACTTACCCTGAAAGCTGATGCGGTTTTCGCACTCTGCTCGAAGACAAGAAAACTTAATTAAACAACATGGTTTTCCAGGATTTTTTCCGCAAATTTATTCTATTTTATACCCATAGCTGGGGGTCCAGACATCTTCACTCTTCACCGGTCGTAGTGGAAATGCTCGCTGACTCGTTCCCAGGGACGTAAGTGATAAGGAGCATTGTTGATTGTTCGGGCTCGGGGCAGCATCTCCGCTCAGCGGATGTCCCGCGCCCCATGATCGATCGGCTAATATCTTAAAAGAAAACATCATCTGGCGTGAGTGATAAGGAGCATTGTTTATTGTTCTTCGGGTTCATCACCTCGGGGCAGCATCTCCGCTCAGCGGGTGTCCCTCCACACACACACACACACACACACACACGCACGCACACACACACACACACACACGCACTCACACAGACACAGCGTCTGCAACAGGTTTTACAGCCGTGGGGTCATGTTTCCGCGAGCGGCTCTATGCGTGGGTATTTGACCGTCTTGCTGCAAAGACTTACAGCCGAGAGAGACGGGTATTTGTTCCCCTTCTTTAATTTACGAATTAAAAAACAGAAAAGGAAACGTAATAATTTAAGAATTAAAGATATTAAAGGGGCATTAAATAATAGACAGTGATTTATGTTTAATTATTTCAGAATTAGTTAATTCTTTAATACATTAAAAAGATCTAGGTATTTTTAATCATTCTTTAATTCATGAAATAAAATGACATTAAAATATTAGACCCTGGGTGGGAGGGGAGGTATGGCTTGGAGGCGGTGCTTGGCCGGGGTTAGGGGAGGAGCTTGGGGGTGGGGCTAGGGGAGGAGCCAGGGGCGGAACTAGGGGAGGAGCCGGGGGCGGGGGCTTAGGGGCGGGACATACTGACGTCATCGACTCTGATTGGATGTGACGTCATAAGGGGCGGGGGCTCGGAGGCGGGACTAGGGGCGGGGCTTAGGGGCGGGGCATAATGACGTCATCGAGTATGATTGGCTGTGATGTCATAAGGGGCGGGGCTTGGAGGCGGGACTAGGGGAGGGGCTTAGGGGCGGGACATAGTGACGGCATCAATTCTGATTGGCTATGACGTCATAGAGGGGGCGGGGCTTAGTGACGTGGCCGATTTTGATTGGCAGCTGTCACTTTTTTGACGAAAGGTGGGTCAGTTTTCTCTCTAACAATTATTCAGATAATCAGTCACCTCTGATGTGTGCTGACAGCATGTGTCCCTCACCCTTCCTCCTTCACAGGCACGATGTGTCAAACCCAGGCGCGGTCCTCAGCGTCTCACAAACGAACATCACAAGGTCGAGTTCCCGGCAATTCTACTTGAATCACACATGACTTAAATGCAGAACGCCATCTCATTATCTGCTTCAGCTGAAAGTCTTTGTTACACGTGAGCGCCATACACAGGTGCTGCACATCATGCTGATGAGGATGAAGGTCTCTTCTGCCAGCACCTTCTCCACAGACAATAAATCAGTTTGCATACCACCTGGAGAGCAAAGAAAAGAAAAGAACACCAAAACATCCAGCCACACCCCCCCCAACACACAACACCGTCTCTCCTAACAAGACCAGGTTTTCCCCAGAAGCTTTGCCAATTATCTATGAAGCCCAACTCATTTTTTGGACACCACTCAGACAGCCAGCAATTCAAGGAGAACATGCGGCTAAACATGTCGCTCCCGGTCCGATTGGGGAAGGGCCCAGAGAAAACTACAGAGTCCGACATTGTTTTTGCAAAGTTACACACCGATTCAATGTTAATTGTAGTGACCTCCGATTGGCGTAACCGGGTGTCATTACTGCCGACGCGAATTATAATCTTACCAAATTTACGCTTAGCCTTAGCCAGCAGTTTCAAATTTCCTTCAATGTCGCCTGCTCTGGCCTCCGGAAGACAATTGACTATGGTTGCTGGTGTCGCTAACTTCACATTTCTCAAAACAGAGTCGCCAATAACCAGAGTTTGATCCTCGGCGGGTGTGTCGTCGAGTGGGGAAAAATGGTTAGAAATGTGAACGGGGTTGGCGGTGTACACGGGGCTTCTGTTTAGAACTACGCTTCCTCCTCACAGTCACCCAGTCGGCCTGCTTTCCCAGCTGCTCGGGATCTGCCAGAGGGAAACTAACGGCGGCTAAGCTACCTTGGTCCACACCGACTACAGGGGCCTGGCTAGCTGTAGAATTTTCCACGGTGTGGAGCCGAGTCTCCAATTTGCCAAGCCTGGCCTCAAAAGCTACGAATAAGCTACACTTATTACAAGTACCATTACTGCTAAAGGAGGCCGAGGAATAACTAAACATTTCACACCCAGAGCAGAAAAGTGCAGGAGAGACAGGAGAAGCCGCCATGCTAAACCGGCTAAGAGCTAGTAGCTGCGTTAAGCTAGCGGATTCCTAAAAACACACAAAGTGAATAATGTGTAAATAATTTAGAGGTGATTCAGCAGAGGGAGTGCTTTAGTTAAGGCACGTGAAGATTCCACTGTGAAACAAATCGTTATCTAGGTAACTAGATCAATCTAACTGCTCAGATTAAACAGCTAACAGATACAGCAAAACACCGCTGTGCTCCGGAACAGGAAGTGATACAATACCGCAGTGAGAGCCAACCACCAGTAGAAAAATGGTTAACAAAACTAGAACAAAAGAGACTCGAGTCTCCCTCAAAACAAAGTGAGCTGACTGAATCTCCGAAATGCAGGGTTTGCTCTCCAGTGCAGAGTAGTTACCTAAACTCTGTAAGTGAGATAGAGTATCTCGTCAATAGTTTTACATCCTCATTGAAGACAACTTTGGATGCTGTAGCTCCTCTGAAAAAGAGAGCTTTAAATCAGAAGTGCCCGACTCCGTGGTATAACTCACAAACTCGCAGCTTAAAGCAGATAACCCGTAAGTTGGAGAGGAAATGGCGTCTCACTAATTTAGTAGATCTTCACTTAGCCTGGAAAAAGAGTCTGTTGCTCTATAAAAAAGCCCTCCATAAAGCTAGGACATCTTACTACTCATCACTAATTGAAGAAAATAAGAACAAACCCAGGTTTCTTTTCAGCACTGTAGCCAGGCTGACAAAGAGTCAGAGCTCTATTGAGCCGAGTATTCCTTTAACTTTAACTAGTAACGACTTCATGGCTTTCTTTGCTAATACAATTTTAACTATTAGAGAAAAAATTACTCATAACCATCCCAAAGACGTATCGTTATCTTTGGCTGCTTTCAGTGATGCCGGTATTTGGTTAGACTCTTTCTCTCCGATTGTTCTGTCTGAGTTATTTTCATTAGTTACTTCATCCAAACCATCAACATGTCTATTAGACCCCATTCCTACCAGGCTGCTCAAGGAAGCACTACCATTATTTAATGTTTCGATCTTAAATATGATCAGTCTATCTTTATTAGTTGGCTATGTACCACATGCTTTTAAGTTGGCAGTAATTAAACCATTACTTAAAAAGCCATCACTTGACGCAGCTATCTTAGCTAATTATAGGCCAATCTCCAACCTTCCTTTTCTCTCAAAAATTCTTGAAAGGGTAGTTGTAAAACAGTTAACTGATCATCTGCAGAGGAATGGTCTATTTGAAGAGTTTCAGTCAGGTTTTAGAATTCATCATAGTACAGAAACAGCATTAGTGAAGGTTACAAATGATCTTCTTATGGCCTCAGACAGTGGACTCATCTCTGTGCTTGTTCTGTTAGACCTCAGTGCTGCTTTTGATACTGTTGACCATAAAATTTTATTACAGAGATTAGAGCATGCCTTAGGTATTAAAGGCACTGCGCTGCGGTGGTTTGAATCATATTTATCTAATAGATTACAATTTGTTCATGTAAATGGGGAATCTTCTTCACAGACTAAAGTTAATTATGGAGTTCCACAAGGTTCTGTGCTAGGACCAATTTTATTCACTTTATACATGCTTCCCTTAGGCAGTATTATGAGACGGCATTGCTTAAATTTTCATTGTTACGCAGATGATACCCAGCTTTATCTATCCATGAAGCCAGAGGACACACACCAATTAGCTAAACTGCAGGATTGTCTTACAGACATAAAGACATGGATGACCTCTAATTTCCTGCTTTTAAACTCAGATAAAACTGAAGTTATTGTACTTGGCCCCACAAATCTTAGAAACATGGTGTCTAACCAGATCCTTACTCTGGATGGCATTACCCTGACCTCTAGTAATACTGTGAGAAATCTTGGAGTCATTTTTGATCAGGATATGTCATTCAATGCGCATATTAAAAAAATATGTAGGACTGCTTTTTTGCATTTACGCAATATCTCTAAAATTAGAAAGGTCTTGTCTCAGAGTGATGGTGAAAAACTAATTCATGCATTTATTTCCGCTAGGCTGGACTATTGTAATTCATTATTATCAGGTTGTCCTAAAAGTTCCCTGAAAAGCCTTCAGTTAATTCAAAATGCTGCAGCTAGAGTACTGACGGGGACTAGAAGGAGAGAGCATATCTCACCCATATTGGCCTCTCTTCATTGGCTTCCTGTTAATTCTAGAATAGAATTTAAAATTCTTCTTCTTACTTATAAGGTTTTGAATAATCAGGTCCCATCTTATCTTAGGGACCTCATAGTACCATATCACCCCAATAGAGCGCTTCGCTCTCAGACTGCAGGCTTACTTGTAGTTCCTAGGGTTTGTAAGAGTAGAATGGGAGGCAGAGCCTTCAGCTTTCAGGCTCCTCTCCTGTGGAACCAGCTCCCAATTCAGATCAGGGAGACAGACACCCTCTCTACTTTTAAGATTAGGCTTAAAACTTTCCTTTTTGCTAAAGCTTATAGTTAGGGCTGGATCAGGTGACCCTGAACCATCCCTTAGTTATGCTGCTATAGACTTAGACTGCTGGGGGGTTCCCATGATGCACTGAGTGTTTCTTTCTCTTTTTGCTCTGTATGCACCACTCTGCATTTAATCATTAGTGATTGATCTCTGCTCCCCTCCACAGCATGTCTTTTTCCTGGTTCTCTCCCTCAGCCCCAACCAGTCCCAGCAGAAGACTGCCCCTCCCTGAGCCTGGTTCTGCTGGAGGTTTCTTCCTGTTAAAAGGGAGTTTTTCCTTCCCACTGTCGCCAAGTGCTTGCTCACAGGGGGTCGTTTTGACCGTTGGGGTTTTTACGTAATTATTGTGTGGCCTTGCCTTACAATATAAAGCGCCTTGGGGCAACTGTTTGTTGTGATTTGGCGCTATATAAATAAAATTGATTGATTGATTGATACCTCCTCATTGAACTCACTCCAGAAATCTTATTCCTCCATCTCACTCCCTACTGTTCTATTCTGGAATGTCAGATGTTGTTTAACAGCTCCTGATGTATATATTTCTGTGGTCCCTCAGATGCTGCTCCTGTGTTTTTTGTGTGTCTGCTGTTTTCATTGAATTTTCCTGTGAAGTTCTTCAGTCTTCAGCTGCAAGATGTAATTGTATATTCTGTTTAAGTTGTTTAATTCCAATCACCAAAGTCCTTCTATACAGATTCCAGGCCTTTATCTTGTGCTGTGACGTTCCCACAAAAAATGGACAAGAAAACACTGAGCATGCACATAACCAGTGTAAGGAGCTAATCAATGTATCAGAAGCTACACTACAACGTGGCACACTGGGGAGGACGTCATAGACTGTCTGAATCAGGATTTTATCCAGTGTGGCTCCACCTTCGACAGCTCTGGCCGCAAGATCTTCCACTCCATCACTTGGTCCATGCTACTTGCTGCTGCATCCCGACTGCCCTGCTCTCGTGGGTTTCCGCCACCCAAACTCAGATTTCCTCCTGCACTGGCCAGCGTCTTTCCTTTCCCCTGGTTTTTGTATTCAGATCTCAGACTGCTCCCAAAGCCTGCCTGACCTGCTGTAACTGTCCTCACCAGCTCTCTGTCCTGCAGTCATGCTTCAGCCTGTTCAACTGCCTCCACATCCTTCCATTTCCTGCCTGTCTTCACCTGGATCCCTGCTGATGAGACTTTTGTCTCATTAGAGTCTCTGTCCAGCATCACCTCTCAAAGGGAGTTGCAGCTTGTTCTTCGTCCCATGAAGGGTGATGCTTGCTGATGCTGCATTTACATCTAACGACAGCAAGTCACGAATGCCACAAAGTATACATTCTTGGCCTATCATGAATGTGATGATTCGGGGCAGAGACGTCAGGTGTCCTCAGGAACTGCTGCAACCTGTTACCACGCGTTACGATTAATGGCACATGTTGCTGGAAAATTATTAGGAACCATTATGCACGGTTAACAATAATGTTCCGTGTTGTTGCACGCTATCGCGTGTAACAGCGCATCATTAAGTTCTGTCACGTTGTGAATGAGGCGAATTGTCTCCACACACACCCCCATATTCATCCAACTGTCAGTTGCTGAACAATTCAGATCGCTCCAGTTCGCTCCTCAAAATCCACAGCAGAAGAACATTAGTTGGGCTCTGTGCGATGGAGTGGTGCAGAGAGGAGGAGGAGATGGAGAGCCACGCGGCTCTGGTCTCACGTGTTTTCCCAAACATCAGGCACATGCAGCAGGTGTAACACCTGCAGGAGCACGCAGAGGAGCATTAGAATGAGGCTTTTAGCAGACTTGGTGTCATTGTCCTCCTTCAGCATACTGCAGCAGTGAAACTGAATGTGGTGCAGCAGGGTTTAATTGTGCGCACGTCAAAGAAGAATGCTGTCACGCTCTATTAAAGATCACCACTAATCAAGACTGTATCAATGCGCTCAGTTGTAGCCTTTAAATAGTTAATGTGGTTTAGCTGAATAAAAACACGGTTTGACTCAGTGTCCAAAGCTGGTTCATGAATCCTGTCTGAGGTGAAGAACAAACTGAACCTTTACATGACAACACATCTTTTTCTTGTTGATTATTTTCTCTGCAGGTTGTCTGTCTGTAATCTGTCAGAGAGAAGCTGTGAAGTTCTGTCTTCAGTTCTCAGCTCTCAGTCCTCCAGTCTGACAGAACTGGACCTGAGTAACAACCAGCTGGAGGATTCAGGAGTGAAGCTGCTGTCTGCTGGACTGGAGAGTCCACACTGTCACCTGGACACTCTCAGGTCAGGATTTAGTTTTTACTTCAAATGTTTCAAAAATGTTTATTTGAATTCTAAACTGTTTCATCAGATTCAGATAAGAGTATTTATTCTGGAGTACAGATTTTGACAGTGAGTTGGTGTAGCTGGAGAAAGGGGCCTCTTTCAGACCTCATGCTTTTCAGGCTGCAAGAGTTTCTTCAGGAGTTGAGGTTTGGTTAAATTCAAAAATGTCTTCTGTTGGTAAATGACTGATCACTTCCTCCTCCATGATTTGGTTGATGTTCATGAGGTCTTCTGAATGTCCTTTCCATAAAGCACTGATGTTATCTCTGGTCTTCAGCAGGCTCAGGCCTTCCTGGCTTTAAAGAAGTCCTTGTCCTTTGGTGGTGGGACCGTAGATTACATTGGTCACATTGAAAAGCCTCTGCTCATCATATTTAACACATGAGGGGATGTAATCTGGACCTCATCATGATGAGGTGCACATAAAGACATCAAAGTACAATTGTTGCAGTACAGCACACTGGCTGCACTGCAACAATTGTACTTTGTATTTGTCTGACAGAGTTGTGTCAGAATAAAACAGGAACGTGTGTTGTTATGAAGGCAAAACTTTATTGCACTGCTGATTTTTTGGCACTCTTGAAAGCAGGGTCGGACTGGGAACAAATTTTGGCCCTGGCATTTTTCCTCTGGACCAGCCCACTATTGGCCCAACGAATCCACCCCCAAACACGCACACCCACCCGTCCATACCGAACCCCCAAAGAACAAATACTATACACCTAAACACACACTTTCACTCATTTCAGCTTGATCATAGTACAAAACGCGGACCCGGCGCCACGAGGGGGCGTCCTGATAACATTAAAGGTAATTATATATTTTGACGAAATTACAAGTTTAAATTACTATATATTTGAAAAATTACTATAATATAGAAAATTACTATATATATGTATATATAAAAAAAACATCCTACTTTACAATCACACTGCAGTCATTGTTAAATTATTTCCTTTTGCATTTATAATAAACATTTGTATTTATTTAGTGTTTGTTTTTCTGGTTGAATAAGATAAATAATTACAAGACTTAAAAAAAATATACAAGTTTCCATGTTATTTTATTTGTCTAAAAATAAATGTCTGGAGGTTTATGTTAAACAAGAAATTATCTAATCTGAAATAACAGGTGGTTTTAATACAGATGAAAGGTTTCTAAATAACCATTTATTGATTTACCTATTTTAATTACAAGTGTTCTAAAGTTTTTTTTAGCACTAATCAGAAATTCTGAGGTAACAAACAACAACAAAAAACATTTCCAAGGATTTTTCTTCAGAAAACTGCTCCATTAACACTTGGAAGATCTACGTTACGATCCTCACCTATGGTCATGAGATTTGGCTCATGACCGAAAGAACGAGATCACGAGTACAAGCGGCCGAGATGAGTTTCCTCCGCAGGGTGGCTGGGCGCTCCCTTAGAGATAGGGTGGGGAGCTCGGTCACTCGGGAGGAGCTCGGAGTCGAGCTGCTGCTCCTCCACGTCGAAAGGAGTCAGTTGAGGTGGCTCAGGCATCTTTTCCGGATGCCCCCTGGACGCCTCGCTGGAGAGGTGTTCTGGGCACGTCCCACTGGGAGGAGGCCCCGGGGAAGACCCAGGACACGCTGGAGGGACTACATCTCTCGGCTGGCTTGGGAACGCCTTGGGGTTTCCCCGGAGGAGCTGGAGGAGGTGTGTGTGGATCGGGAGGTCTGGGCGGCTTTGCTTGAGCTGCTGCCCCCGCGACCCGACTCCGGATAAAGCGGAAGAAAATGTATGGATGGATGGATGTCTCCAAAATGTGAGTGAGAGAGAGAGAGAGAGACGTAATGTGTAACCACTGCTAGGATTCACACAGCAGCAAATTAAGGAGCTGAAGTCCGTAGCTGTTGCATTTAAAGATTAACAAAAGTAAAGCACAGTTAATTAAGATAAAAGAAATGATTCCAACCTTGTACCAGTAGAAGAGCGGAGAGAAGTCCAGGCGCCGAGGACTCAATCCATTCACAGGGGCGGGAGCAGCCGCCTGCTCTTCCTGCAATCTGATTGGCCACACTGTATGCTTCTCCATTGTCATTAGCTGTTGGTCATGTCAATCATTGTGCTCGATGTAAGTCTTCGTTGTGTGATCAAACGGAAACAAAACTGAAACCTAGAATAAGACTGCGCCGTGTATGAAACACTACAGAACTTTTATTTTGACACAAATTCAGGAAGTGGCTCTGCAGCTGTGCCGATTAAATGCTGTAGCTTCACCGATCACGGACTTTCCTCGTGTTGACAGCAGAGCGCGGTTCGAGAACGCTGTATATTTCCATAATCTCTATAAATATGGGAGGGCCGGCCCACGCACGTCAAAACGTGCAGCGGCCCACCGGGCAAGTGCCCAAAAATCACAGATTATCAGTCCGAGCCTGCTTGAAAGAATATAAATCATAACTTGCATTAATTGCTCTTTAGGTTCAGGGCATGAACTGTGTGCACGTGCACCCCAACAGAATGGAAATTGTGCGGGAGATGATTTTAGGTGGTGAGCCATGATAGTTCTGAAATAATTAATATGATTATTCTTTGCCCTTCATGAAACAACAGAATGAGTCTGCTTTCAGCTGAACCTTTAACATGATGATGACAGTGAAGATAAAAGCAGAGATTTTATTTAGCAGCACAAAAAAGCACACAGTCACAACTGCTGACTTTGTTTTCAGAACTTGTCACTCTGTGTTTCTTGTCCTGTGGTGTATCTCATTTGTCACACTCCATCTCGTAGCACCTGCAGTGTGCTGTATGCCATCTTGTGGTAGAAAACTGTTTTCAAAGATGGAAACAGAGTTGTTTTGCAATAACACTTCTACATTTTATTTATTTTTTGACATGGAAAAGGTTCTTAATTTGATCAGACAACACTCAGGGTGTAGAGCAAAATGGATTAACATTGTACTTTGGCAAGAACAGCATTTTGTATGCAAATGCACTGAAAAAAAATAAATATATATATATATATATATATATATATATATATATATATATATACCCCACTGTATTGCTGGTTAAAAACTACAAGTAAATGTTGAAAAAAAGATTTACATCAGGAATGTGAAAAGTGCTGTTTAATGGTGGCCAGCTGCCGCAATCCAACCATCAATTAATGTTTGATCAAATCGACCCCCAACACATTACTGTGAACATCAAAATACAATGAATAATTTGTTTTTTCAGGGAAGGAATGGGACCAGGAATGGGAGGTTTCGAACCACAAATGCAAAGGCAGACTCAGATGGATCAGTGACAAAAACACAGGTGATTTATTACAGTCAAAGTGAGAACTAACAAATTCTTACAAGTGGAATGAAGAAAACTGTGAGAGAATCAGTATTCAAAAAGAAAAAAAAATACAATTCTTCTCAGAGGGGAAAATCAGAAAGCAGTACTCACAAACCGGAGGGTCGAACAAAGCTCTGTTACTATCAACCAAAAGACAAACAATGGACTCACAAAGGAAAGACAAACCGGGAATGTTATAAATAAACCAGCTAATCAACCCAGGTGTTAATGATTAAGATACTTGTAGACAGGTGAGGAAACAAGAAGAACCACAAAAGGGAAACAACAACAAAAGCATTAACAAAAGACAGAGTATAACATAAGACCCTCAAACAATCCAATAAACCTCTAAGAAATAAATGCAAACCTAATGAGCGAATGGAGACACTTAACACAGACGAGAAAGTAACATGAACATAACAATCCTCAAAAGAACCCCAGCCGGGCGGAACCACTACAGAAACAAACACTTTCAGATTTGACTCAGTGTTCTAAAGGAGTAAGTCCTACATTGGTCCTGAGATCTGTTTGTGTCGGTGCTTATCTCTGGATTCCATAATGTCTAGTGGATAAGAGTCGACAGCTCCCTGTGGACGGGACGTCAGTTACTTCCCCAGCCAGGGCCAGAACCCATTTACAGCTGGGTGGACTGAGACAAAATGGTAAATGGACTGAATTTATATAGTGCTTTACCATCTGCATCAGATGCTCAAAGCACTTTACAATAATGCTTCACATTCACCCTGATGTCAGGGTGCTGCCATACAAGGCGCTCACGACACACCGGGAGCAACTAGGGGATTAAGGACCTTGCCCAAGGGCCCTTAGTGATTTTCTGGTCAGGCTGGGATTTGAACCAAGAATCCTCTGGTCTCAGGCACAACACTTATCCACTAGACCATCACCTCCCCTTGAAAGATTATGTCTTGTCCGAGGACACAGACAGATAAAGTGAGTGGGACTCAAACACAGGTTTACATATTGACAGTCCAGCTCCTTATCCACTCAGCTACCTGCTCTACAGTGTTCCACAGCTGGTTTATGAATCCTGTCTGAAGTGGAGAACAAACTGAACCTTTACATGACGACACAAATCTTTTTCTTGTTGATTATTTTCTCTGCAGGTTGTCTGTCTGTAATCTGTCAGAGAGAAGCTGTGAAGTTCTGTCTTCAGTTCTCAGTCCTCCAGTCTGACAGAACTGGACCTGAGTAACAACCAGCTGAAGGATTCAGGAGTGAAGCTGCTGTCTGCTGGACTGGAGAGTCCACACTGTCACCTGGACACTCTCAGGTCAGGATTTAGTTTCTGCTTCAAATGTTACAAAATATTTCTCTGAATTCAAAACTGTTTCATCAGATTCAGTTTCACATCAACACTCAGATATGTCGTCTGAACCAGAACTAAAGAACAGGTGGGACACTCTTCTCCTTCTTCTCTCAAAGTGATGGTTATAGAGGTGATCCTAAAACCTCCTGGAGGAGGAGACCAATTTAAAATCCTCTGAGAAATGTTTTAGATCAGTAGACTTAAGGTCACAACTTTTCCTGGACTGAATGTCGAATGTTCTTGTGTGTCTCTATATACACTCTGAACTTTAAAATGTTCTGTTGTTCAGTGTGTTTTTAGTTTCTGGATACCTGTTTGCTGATCCTCTTGTCAGTCATGTGACCTGTGACACACTAGTAAAGCTCCACCCCTCTAACACCCATGGGTGCCTTATTAAACTTTTCTTTCCTTCCTGGTTTTGTGTTAATATGTTTGCAGTGTTTAGGTCTCTGTGTTTTTAATTAGTTTGTCATGTTTAATTAAAGGCTTTTTAATATGTTTTTCTTTAACAGAGTGCTTTTGTTATTTTCTTGTTGGTATTTTAACCAAACCCACAACAAAAGAGCACCTGTTGGAAAGTAAAGAGGAATGAAGTCTCCTAGTAGTATTCTTAGCTTTTGTCTGTTTGCATCATACCAGAACAAATTTAATTCAGTCTCTACTGGAAACACAGCAGGGTCGTGCAGTGGGTATCATTATTTTTTTTTTTTGTAAGAAGGTCTTATATCCCTGTCACAACTTGAAGATTTAGTGAGCGTATACAACACAAAAACACTGGACATATGTGGGCATACAGGTAATATGTTATAGGTACATTTTTTATAAGTTAAGGGTACGTTAAAGCTCGTTGATATGTTGTAATATGTGGAGTACCTCAAAACATTTTGAGCATGCACAATATTTTGGTTGTATGTCTCATACGTTCTGCATTTGCAGGACATACGTTGCAGGTAAGTTATGCAATTATTGACACACCTTTCTTGCAATTAAATCATAAGTCAAAATACTTCCATTCATGCTCTTCATTGATTGGCTGAAAGCTGCAGTCCTCATGCAAACAGACCATTCACACACAGAGTAAATACGAGGTCTGTTAGAAAAGTATTGGACCTTTTATTTTTTGTAAAAACCTGATGGATTTGAATCACATGTGCTTGCATGAGCAAACCTTGAACCTTCGTGCACACGCGTGAACTTTTTCACGCCTGTCGATTGCATAATTTTCTGGTAAGCCACCTTTGTGTGGGACGTGTGCTGTGCGCTCGGCGGATTTTCTTTTCAAGGAAAAAGACGGAAGGACTGGAGCAGCACCACATCAAATTTTGCCAGAAACTGGGCAACAGCCAGGTGGAAAACATTTGGATGATTCAGACGGCTTTTGGTGACGATCCTGTGGGCATCACACAGATTAAGGAGCGGTACAACCAGTTTAAAGACGTCCGCACAATGGTGGAGAGCGAGCCACGCTCCGGTCGGCCATCAACATGCAGAAATGACCAGATCATTCCAAAGTGAACGCTGTGGTGATGCGGGACCGTCGTGTGACTATCCGAAAATTGCGGAAGAGGTGGACATCAGCACTTTTTCGGCACATTCCATTGTGACAGAAAAAGTGCTGTGACAGAAGATTTGGCCATGAAAAGAGTGGCGGTGAAATTCGTGCCGAAGCTGCTAACGGCGGCGCAAAAGCACCTCCGTGTTGAAGTCTCACAGGACATGCTGTGACATGCCCACCTCTTCCACAATTTCTCGGATAGTCACACAACTGAAAAGTCACTGAAAGCCGTCTGAATCACCTGAATGGTTTCCACCTGGCTGTCGCCCAGTTTCTGGAAAAATTTGATGCGGCGTTGCTCTAGTCGTTCCGTCTTTTTCCTTGAAATGAAAATCCGCCGAGCGCACAGCACACGTGATTCAAATCCATCAGGTTTTTACAAAAAATAAAAAGGTCCAATACTTTTCTAACAGACCTTGTATAAACTCTTAATCTTACCTGTTTGTTTGAGTCGGATTCATCATCACAGCCTGATGAAAATGTATGTCAAAATAAAGTTTCCTGATTTTGGAAAACAACATCTGAAAATACTAATTCCTTGTCCTGGCTGAAGAAACACAGTGTTTTAAAGCAAGTCCCTCTGTTGTTTTTCTGCTCCAGCTGCATCTCAGCTGCATGAACCAGAGGATGTCGGCTCTTTGCACCACAAAGTTGAAAATCACAGTGCCTCATTATTTCAACTCGACGTCATTCAACTCTTCCTGTGGTGTAAAGAAATCTCATGATCCACCTTGGCAAAAATAAAATTTTAAAAATGTTAAATTACTGTTTGGTGTCCATCAATATTTAAAGGACATGTTTTTTAACATCCCAGTTAGCAAGACAGCATAAAATTATTCATGACTGTACGTCTCTCTGCACACGTGCTAATAATTAGTGATCACTGATGTATTTGTGGAGGCCGAAGGATTTTCAGGCTTGTCTGTCAAAGAAAAAGTCAAGACATTGACAATTTGTCAAATAGCAGGCTTTTTAATATGAAGTACTCTGGATGTTGTGCCAACCAGGTAACAGAAAGATGACAGCCAGAGCTGTCGAACAGTACATTTAATTAAAATAGGATATTTAGTAAAACATGCAATATTCATCATTTTGACATATTTTATTTCTCCCACTCTGAGTGTTAGCAGGTCCATGTCTGGAAGACGTGTTACTCAACGATTCTCTGCATTTTTCGGCATGTGACATACATTTTAGAATGAGCAGAAACATCCCAATGACTGACAAAGGGAAACCGACCTGTTCCATCCAAAAATTAAGCTTCTGAGCTGCCGTTTGAAAGTGATGGCTCGGATTTACAGACAGGAGATGACACACTTAACCCTGAACCTCTTAACTTTTTCAGAGTGTCGGATTTTGGAACCTAAAGTGTGGTGACATGCCTTTTGTGTGATTGCTGGTTTACTGAAACTGTGGACATGGATGTGGGACATCTCCATGACACAGTTTTTGATAGACTTCCTGACACGCAGATGGATTTGTTACTTTGGAAAAAGTCCGAATACAATATCTCCAGATGTTAATGGACGTTGTTTAACATTCCACAATTGTGAGAGAACTAAAGGCGAAGCTACAACCGGCAATCACGTGCGTGCTTCTTTGATCGTGTGGAGTTTACCCCTTTTGTGTTTTGTGGCAACCTTCTTTTTTTTTTACTTTGAGAGAGTGTTAATTTGGAACTGTAATGTGTGTGTGCTGCAAAGCTCGCTGTGTGTGCGTGTGTGTGTGTGCGTACGTGTGCATGCTGCTCATTGCTCTTGCACGTCAGTCAACCCGTGTTGCGTTCAATGCCACTGGTATTATTGACACCGCATGGATGAGGTGTCGATTTTACCAGTGGACTTGAACACAACACAGGTGAGCTGTTCCTGACTGAATTGATGTGCTGCGTCTGCTGCTTCAATGCTTTATGGGAGTTCAGCCTTTTGTTTTTTTTTTTTTAATTATGACTTATTGTCTGATATTGTACTACATGTTGGTTTACCAGTGTTGTTAGTGTTAGAGATTTGTTGTGGTTTTCTAGCTCAAATAATATAGTCCATTTGGTGAAGACAAGTTATGTTGTCATCATGACTAAAAAGTACCTTGCGTTTGATGTCTTCAGCCAATGTTTGTGTTGTTGTTGTGTGTGAAAAATAAATGATGTTTCTTTACAGCAGCTGGCAGGGTGCATGAAGGCAAAAGCTTTGGCTCGTTCTTCCATGCAGTTTGCCATGTTGTATAATATAGAGATAAATTGTGTCTTCTTTTGATAAACATGATGGTGTTTGGTGTTTAGTTTTTTATGTATTTATTTTTTGTGTGTTTGTTTTGTGTTTGTGATTGCCTTTGAATTTACTCAGAAGCTCCTGCGGTGCTTAAACTCAAAACTGACTCATCATTAGCCGACAGTGAACCGAGTCACTACTAAAAGTTAGCGATTAACTATAACTTCCGCTCAGTTTTTTTTTAGCGGTTTATTGGTTTACCGTTATAAAAGTTAACTTTTCAGTTAACAAATTAGCAGTTACTGAAGCTAACTTTTTGTTTACCTGTGCCCACCACTGACCAGCGGTGGAAACACAAACCAAGTCCTTCTGACCCGTACCATGCTGTGCAGGACCGACCTGAACCACTCAGTGGAAACGGGGCTGTCAGCACACTGACTACATCATCATGATCTGACAGCTGCATTAACGTGTTCAACATATCCAACATATGTCAGCATTTTTAACACGGTCAGCATACGCTGGCTACATCATCAAGGTGTGACAGGGTCATTAGGTTCAATTCCCACCAAAGTTCTGGTGGCCTTGTTTATAAAACATTGTGTTGGCTTCATGCAAAAAGTATTTATATGAACAGAAGGCAAAAATGACAGACGAAAAAATAATAAAAATACTTATACAACCATTTGTAGACACACCTGCAAGCAAAATCATGTTTAATAATAAAACACAACTTTGAATTATGTGCATGTTGATCTGCCTCATGTCCCGCCCTCGACACGCCCACATTCAGCCACAAATGGTCACCTCATGAATATTCAATCAATCAATCAATCAATTTTTTATATAGCGCCAAATCACCACAAACAGTTGCCCCAAGGCGCTTTATATTGTAAGGCAAGGCCATACAATAATTATGTAAAACCCCAACGGTCAAAATGACCCCCTGTGAGCAAGCACTTGGCTACAGTGGGAAGGAAAAACTCCCTTTTAACAGGAAGAAACCTCCAGCAGAACCAGGCTCAGGGAGGGGCAGTCTTCTGCTGGGACTGGTTGGGGCTGAGGGAGAGAACCAGGAAAAAGACATGCTGTGGAGGGGAGCAGAGATCGATCACTAATAATTAAATGCAGAGTGGTGCATACAGAGCAAAAAGAGAAAGAAACAGTGCATCATGGGAACCCCCCAGCAGTCTACGTCTATAGCAGCATAACTAAGGGATGGTTCAGGGTCACCTGATCCAGCCCTAACTATAAGCTTTAGCAAAAAGGAAAGTTTTAAGCCTAATCTTAAAAGTAGAGAGGGTGTCTGTCTCCCTGATCTGAATTGGGAGCTGGTTCCACAGGAGAGGAGCCTGAAAGCTGAAGGCTCTGCCTCCCATTCTACTCTTACAAACCCTAGGAACTACAAGTAAGCCTGCAGTCTGAGAGCGAAGTGCTCTATTGGGGTGATATGGTACTACAAGGTCCCTAAGATAAGATGGGACCTGATTATTCAAAACCTTATAAGTAAGAAGAAGAATTTTAAATTCTATTCTAGAATTAACAGGAAGCCAATGAAGAGAGGCCAATATGGGTGAGTAATGCTCTCTCCTTCTAGTCCCCGTTAGTACTCTAGCTGCAGCATTTTGAATTAACTGAAGGCTTTTTAGGGAACTTTTAGGACAACCTGATAATAATGAATTACAATAGTCCAGCCTAGAGGAAATAAATGCATGAATTAGTTTTTCAGCATCACTCTGAGACAAGACCTTTCTGATTTTAGAGATATTGCGTAAATGCAAAAAAGCAGTCCTACATATTTGTTTAATATGCGCTTTGAATGACATATCCTGATCAAAAATGACTCCAAGATTTCTCACAGTATTACTAGAGGTCAGGGTAATGCCATCCAGAGTAAGGATCTGGTTAGACACCATGTTTCTAAGATTTGTGGGGCCAAGTACAATAACTTCAGTTTTATCTGAGTTTAAAAGCAGGAAATTAGAGGTCATCCATGTCTTTATGTCTGTAAGACAATCCTGCAGTTTAGCTAATTGGTGTGTGTCCTCTGGCTTCATGGATAGATAAAGCTGGGTATCATCTGCGTAACAATGAAAATTTAAGCAATACCGTCTAATAATACTGCCTAAGGGAAGCATGTATAAAGTGAATAAAATTGGTCCTAGCACAGAACCTTGTGGAACTCCATAATTAACTTTAGTCTGTGAAGAAGATTCCCCATTTACATGAACAAATTGTAATCTATTAGACAAATATGATTCAAACCACCGCAGCGCAGTGCCTTTAATACCTATGGCATGCTCTAATCTCTGTAATAAAATTTTATGGTCAACAGTATCAAAAGCAGCGCTGAGGTCTAACAGAACAAGCACAGAGATGAGTCCACTGTCCGAGGCCATAAGAAGATCATTTGTAACCTTCACTAATGCTGTTTCTGTACTATGATGAATTCTAAAACCTGACTGAAACTCTTCAAATAGACCATTCCTCTGCAGATGATCAGTTAGCTGTTTTACAACTACCCTTTCAAGAATTTTTGAGAAAAAAGGAAGGTTGGAGATTGGCCTATAATTAGCTAAGATAGCTGGGTCAAATGATGGCTTTTTAAGTAATGGTTTAATTACTGCCACCTTAAAAGCCTGTGGTACATAGCCAACTAACAAAGATAGATTGATCATATTTAAGATCGAAGCATTAAATAATGGTAGGGCTTCCTTGAGCAGCCTGGTAGGAATGGGGTCTAATAAACATGTTGATGGTTTGGATGAAGTAACTAATGAAAATAACTCAGACAGAACAATCGGAGAGAAAGAGTCTAACCAAATACCGGCATCACTGAAAGCAGCCAAAGATAACGATACGTCTTTGGGATGGTTATGAGTAATTTTTTCTCTAATAGTTAAAATTTTGTTAGCAAAGAAAGTCATGAAATCATTACTAGTTAAAGTTAATGGAATACTCAGCTCAATAGAGCTCTGATGTCCTAGCTTTACGGAGGGCTTTTTTATAGAGCAACAGACTCTTTTTCCAGGCTAAGTGAAGATCTTCTAAATTAGTGAGACGCCATTTCCTCTCCAACTTACGGGTTATCTGCTTTAAGCTGCGAGTTTGTGAGTTATACCACGGAGTCAGGCACTTCTGATTTAAAGCTCTCTTTTTCAGAGGAGCTACAGCATCCAAAGATGTCTTCACTAAGGATGTAAAACTATTGACGAGATACTCTATCTCACTTACAGAGTTTAGGTAGCTACTCTGCACTGTGTTGGTATATGGCATTAGAGAACATAAAGAAGGAATCATATCCTTAAACCTAGTTACAGCGCTTTCTGAAAGACTTCTAGTGTAATGAAACTTATTCCCCACTGCTGGGTAGTCCATCAGAGTAAATGTAAATGTTATTAAGAAATGATCAGACAGAAGGGAGTTTTCAGGGAATACTGTTAAGTCTTCTATTTCCATACCATAAGTCAGAACAAGATCTAAGATATGATTAAAGTGGTGGGTGGACTCATTTACTTGAGGCTGTCATTCTCAGCATCTGTGTAGATGTTAAAATCGCCCCTCTATAATTATCTTATCTGAGCTAAGCACTAAGTCAGACAAAAGGTCTGAAAATTCACAGAGAAACTCACAGTAACGACCAGGTGGACGATAGACAATAACAAATAAAACTGGTTTTTGGGACTTCCAATTTGGATGGACAAGACTAAGAGTCAAGCTTTCAAATGAATTAAAGCTCTGTCTGGGTTTTTGATTAATTAATAAGCTGGAATGGAAGATTGCTGCTAATCCTCCGCCCCGGCCCATGCTACGAGCATTCTGACAGTTAGTGTGACTCGGGGGTGTTGACTCATTTAAACTAACATATTCATCCTGCTGTAACCAGGTTTCTGTAAGGCAGAATAAATCAATATGTTGATCAATTATTATATCATTTACCAACAGGGACTTAGAAGAGAGAGACCTAATGTTTAATAGACCACATTTAACTGTTTTAGTCTGTAGTGCAGTTGAAGGTGCTATATTATTTTTTCTTTTTGAATTTTTATGCTTAAATAGATTTTTGCTGGTTATTGGTGGTCTGGGAGCAGACACCGTCTCTACGTGGATGGGGTAATGAGGGGATGGCAGGGGGAGAGAAGCTGCAGAGAGGTGTGTAAGACTACAACTCTGCTTCCTGGTCCCAACCCTGGATAGTCACGGTTTGGAGGATTTAAGAAAATTGGCCAGATTTCTAGAAATGAGAGCTGCTCCATCCAAAGTGGGATGGATGCCGTCTATGAAGCCCACCTCATTTTTTGGACACCACTCAGACAGCCAGCAATTCAAGGAGAACATGCGGCTAAACATGTCACTCCCGGTCCGATTGGGGAGGGGCCCAGAGAAAACTACAGAGTCCGACATTGTTTTTGCAAAGTTACACACCGATTTAATGTTAATTTTAGTGACCTCCGATTGGCGTAACCGGGTGTCATTACTGCCGACGTGAATTACAATCTTACCAAATTTACGCTTAGCCTTAGCCAGCAGTTTCAAATTTCCTTCAATGTCGCCTGCTCTGGCCCCCGGAAGACAATTGACTATGGTTGCTGGTGTCGCTAACTTCACATTTCTCAAAACAGAGTCGCCAATAACCAGAGTTTGATCCTCGGTGGGTGTGTCGTCGAGTGGGGAAAAACGGTTACAAATGTGAACGGGTTGGCGGTGTACACGGGGCTTCTGTTTAGAACTACGCTTTCTCCTCACAGTCACCCAGTCGGCCTGCTTTCCCGGCTGCTCGGGATCTGCCAGAGGGAAACTAACGGCGGCTAAGCTACCTTGGTCCGCACCGACTACAGGGGCCTGGCTAGCTGTAGAATTTTCCACGGTGCGGAGCCGAGTCTCCAATTCGCCCAGCCTGGCCTCCAAAGCTACGAATAAGCTACACTTATTACAAGTACCGTTACTGCTAAAGGAGGCCGAGGAATAACTAAACATTTCACACCCAGAGCAGAAAAGTGCGGGAGAGACAGGAGAAGCCGCCATGCTAAATCGGCTAAGAGCTAGTAGCTACACTAAGCTAGCGGATTCCTAAAAACACGCAAAGTGAATAATGTGTAAATAATTTAGAGGTGATTCAGCAGAAGGAGTGCTTTAGTTAAGGCACGTAAAGATTACACTGGGAAACAAATCATAATCTAGATAACTAGATCAATCTAACTGCATAGATTAAACAGCTAACAGATACAGAAAAACACCGCTGTGCTCCGGAACAGGAAGAATATATATTCTTAATAAGAATATTCAAACAGACGTGAAGCCTGAAACATGAACTTACCAAGAAAGAGCAGGACAAGAAACTTTTCTGAAACAGAAATCAAAATGCTTGTGTACAATCAGATAAAAACAATAAATACAGAGTGGTAACACTAGGTGGCGAAAGTGAGCCAACAATTAGTTCTAAATCCAACCATTTATAAGGACCATTCACTCATTGTGTAGCAGGTTTCTTCTGAATTTTGACATTTTGCTGACTTATGGACAGACTGTAACTTTAAGAAGCTTTAAGAAACTTTAAAAAGCTTCACTCAAGAACCAGAATGAAACTTTCCAGATAACAGAATAACTAAATCATTATTTATCATTAGTTGCTGTGACATAATTGTGTTGATGTCTTTATTAAGATAAAATCTCACCAAAAATATTTGTGGAGAAAAAATGTGGACCAATTTTTAATAGCAGATTGAACTGCTAACAGTGCTAATGGTGAAAACATACAAAATTGAATCACATGGAAATTTCATTCTATGGAAATACTGGAGCACAGACTTCTCAAGTGGTCCATGAGGAGAACGAACTGTACAACAAGCTGTTTTATACTTTATTTGGAATTAAATGCTCAGACAGGAGAGACAGTCTGACCACAAAACGTAGCAGCCTCTCCTAGCATGGCTCTTGAATCACCTCACATTTATTCACAATGCTGTGGGTTAAAACATGGTAAAGTTATGAGGTATTTAAAAACAGAAGAAAAGACAAAATCACCCTTTTATACTTGATGTGGAGGTGTAACTGTCTGTGGACACCAAACTGTTGTTCCAGGCTGAAAACATGTTTATTTCTGCTCTAAAGTTGGACATTTAAACATGGGCTTCTGTGGAAAGTAACTCCTTTTAGGAGTCAGCCTCAAGTGACCAATCAAGGCAAATTTTCAACTTCCGGGTTTGCTTCATTTCCTGTGGGTGGAGGTTGGGGCTTGGTTCTTGGGTCCTGCATTGCAGCTGCATGTTCCTCTAATGTGTCTAATGTGATTAGAACAGGTTAAATACAGAGGATTAATCTGAAGTATAAGCATCAGGTGTGTGTATGTGGGAGTGACCACCTATAATATGTCATATGTATGAACAGAGACATTTCTTTCTGTCAACATATCCAAATGTTCAGCAAACATTAGCTCCTAATGTTAAATCATTGAAAGTATTGATCAGTCATATCAAAGTGCACTGAGAAGTATTAAAGTTGTCTTTAATCTCACTCAGTCTTTAATGCTGTTGATGTCTTTAATCAAAGACAGTTCATGTGTTTTCTGTCTAACCAGGCATCGTCCAGGTCTCCTGCTGGTCCAGTTAATAATCATGATTGACTGAATAAAAACACTTTCAGGTTTGACTCAGCGTCTAAAGCTGGTTTATGGATCCTGTCTGAGGTGTAGAACAAACTGGAACCTTTGCATGACAGCACAAATCTGTTTTCTTGTTGATTTTGTCTTCAGGTTGAGTTTGTGTGATCTGTCAGAGAGAAGCTGTGAAGTTCTGTCTTCAGTTCTCAGCTCTCAGTCCTCCAGTCTGAGAGAACTGGACCTGAGTAACAACGATCTGCAGGATTCAGGAGTGAAGCTGCTGTCTGCTGGACTGGAGAGTCCACACTGTCACCTGGAGACTCTCAGGTCAGGACTCATCAATGTGTGCAGCAGCTCCATAAATCAGAGTGAAGCTGCAGCTTTGCTCCCTGTCATGTTGTGTGAGTGTTGATGGATATCAGTGTTTGTAACCACAGTAATGAGCTCATCCTGCAGCAGACATCAGTGTGTCCGTGCTGCTGCAAAGTGGGGACGTCCTGACACTGTCCTCACATTGTGTCTGCTGGTTTGTGTGTCTGCAGGCTGTCAGGCTGTCTGATCACACATGAAGGCTGTGCTTCTCTGGCCTCAGCTCTGACCTCCAACCCCTCCCATCTGAGAGAGCTGGACCTGAGCTACAACCATCCAGGAGACTCAGTCAAGCTGCTGTCTGCTGGACTGGAGGATCCACGCTGGACTCTGGACTCTCTCAGGTATGGACTCGGTCTGATGGAGGAGCTCCATGTGGAGACATTTAGTCCCACTGGTTCATGTGGACCTGACACACCAAGCTGACCTCAAACACCATTTTTATAACACAATGCAAATATAAATTGTAAATTTTAAAAATGTACACAAATAGCAAACAACAAAGTTATATACAACTGTTTACAATAAAACGCAGATAAAATTCTTCAGGAGTTTTTCTTCAACTATTTACAAAACAATAAGATGCCACACAAATTATTTGTGCCACACAAAAAAACAATTCCTCTCCAACACAAGACAGAGTGAACACAGTCTGACCCACAAGAGGAGAGTCACTCCTCCTGTTGACCACCTGGAGGTTAATAAAATTATTAAATTACCTGCTCCAAATGTCCAAAATACATGTTTGAATTGCCTGAGAAATCAGGAAAATGGACCCTAAATGCAAAAATGTTCTGGGGTCATGCCCCCCCCCCCCCCCCCAATGATACCTGTATCTGCCCCTGAACATACATGTGTATATGTTCTATGTTGCACACAGGAAATCATTTGTTAGTCGTTCACACATTCTAGTGCAAAGACAAACAAGAACAGTCGATCATTTTCACTGTCAGTCTGTTCAGTCACATGTTTCAAACAAGAATGGAGACAAAAAGCTTAATTTGTCTGAAGCAGGAGTCACCAACCTGCTCCTGGAGATCACCTGGGGCCTCATGTACAACGACTTGTGTGGATTTTCTACTGAAACATGTCGCACACCAAAACCCAGAAACTGGCGTAAAAATATTCAGATGTATCAAAGTGAGCATCCTCGTGGATCCAAGCACGTTCCATTAGTAGAGTGCACATGCAGACACACCAAACTCTGCTCTGGCCACGCCCCTATTTAAATACGCAAATCCATGTAAATAGGCCCTGGAGCTGGGATTCACCACAACGTCACACCAGACAACATGAACACAGACAAGAAATTATACTGAGAGTGAGCTACAGATGATGGAAATGACATGAAGACATGCAGGAATAATTTATTTGGAACCCTGATAAACATAATAATCATGAAACTGATAAAATGTGTTTGTGTGTGTGTGTGTGGCCTGTCAGCTCAGAACAGCACACACACACACACACACACACACACACACACTGAAGTTAAAAAGGTGAAGTGTGTCCCTGTCGACAGTGTGTGACATTCAGAAATTTACACGCGTGTATATTGACAAGTACTGAACACTGGGAGACAATCAGATAAGAAGCTCTGCTGCTCCAGTCTCACCATCAAGAAAAAAGAAACACATTGATAATAACAACAAATAACATATTTGAATGCTCACATGCCCAAATGTGCCCACACTGGTTTTCTTTCAGAACAATTACAAAACAAAAAAACTATGTGTGTCAGCTTCTAGTCTGTTCCCACCTCAACCCAATGCATCTGTGTATCACATATGATGTGAACATTGATGAAATGAAAATGTTTCCTATTAACAAAAACATATTCATCATGTGATGGCATCTTTATAGCAACATGTGTGCAGTCAGTAGCTCTGATCACACTGGAGAAACCGGCTCTCACTGCAAATTGTACTTTAATGTTGGATTGTGATGTACCTGGATGACATTAAGATGACTGTGTTCCACACAGCTGACATGGCTCAGCTCAAGGTTGACTGACACACTCCTGACTGATCAGCCAGCTCCCGCTAGAATGTCCCTGTTGCCAGGAAGCCCAGTGTGGTCAGCACCTGTGTGGACACAGACAACCCCTGGCTCCTCGCCATATTGCACTCTGGGCCGAACGCAGTTCTGCACATAACTCCAGTCTGTCCTTGGTAATCAAAATCAGCTGATGAGCCAATTATCATCATTTGCCAGTAAATCCTCGTGTTCCCTGAATACACGCTCACGTCTGATTGCTCCATTCATAAGGTCCTCTAACAACATTAACACAGTGATTGTTGGTGCCATTTTCCACATCACTTTGCTTTTATGTCCACCCACATAATTGCAAACACGTGGGTGTGTTAATTGCTCATCAGTGTGTCTCTGATGTTCACATCACTCTGATAACTTCTTGTTTTCAGCAGTGGAACAGTAGCTGTAGTAGCTGAACACCAGACAGAATTTTTGCGTGACGCACCGCACATTTCCACAATCATTTCACTTTTGATCCATCTGAATGTTGCCATGGAGACGGACGTACGCCACGTTTTTGTGTGTACACACGCTTTGTCCATGAGGCCCCTGCTGTCCTGCATGTTCTCCATGTGGACCTGCTGCAGCCACAGCTGATTGATTAGCTGATTGATTAGCTGATTAAATCATTATTTTCACAGCCAGTTTTCTTTGGATCAGATGAACACATGAAAGTTTTTCTGTGACATCAGCAGTGATTCAACTTAACACTGAAACAGAGAAGAAAAAAAAGTAAAGAGAAGAATTTCTCCTGGTTTGTCAGAAGGCACATGGGAGACCGGAGCCCTGATTTGATCTGTTTTCTTGTATTTATATTCTTTGTGTTGCTGAATGATTGATGGAAATGAAGTCTGAGAGATGTTCATGTGTTCATCCTCTGACTTGTCTGAAGAAAACTGGCTGTAAAAGTGATGATTTTCTATAAATTTTTCAGTCTGTCAATGAAAATTTCCAAATAAATATTTAATGTTTTTATTTAACTGTGAAAACATTTTGTTTTGTTGTTGTTCAGTTTTGTAACTTTTGTAAAAGATTCTGAGTGAAAATTTACTGATTGATATTGATTTATGAACATATTTTAAATTGTGTGGGGAGCCAATAATTCTGATCAGGACCAGAATCAAACCGACACACAGTAAATCAGATAATTCAAATATTTAGTTTATCAATCAGAAATTGATCCTGTTGTTTCTCTGTTTAAAAAAGATAAAACTCCAGTGGATGTTGGATCTTGAACCAGTACTGATCTGGTTTTCTTTGTCTCCAAAATGATAAATGGACATTTTTCAGGATTTGAACGTTTCAGTTTTGTGTTCTTATTGTCGCTGTGAGTTCAGAATCCAAGATTGAATTCTAAACAAGTGCAGTTTGAAACTTTTCCCTCCAGAGTCACAGATCACAAAAAGAAAAGTCAAACATGATGAAACTTGGAAATTAGATTTGAAACATTCCACAAAGATTCTGAGACTTTTGGGACTCAGAGACAAAATGAGCGTCACACCAGCGCAGCCGCGTGTTTAACAAAAAGTAACCAGAAAGACGACAAAATATCAACTCTGAGAAAAAGACACACAGAAGATCTTTTCTTTCACGCGTTTCCATGGAGACATGGACTGTGGACTGGACGACCCTGATATCATCTGATCCCAAAGAGAGCAGAAGGTGTTCTGTTTTAGTCCCAGAGATCAGAAGAAAATCTGATCTGGTCCGTCTGTGAACTCATGGACGCCGCCATCTTACGAAGGGATCTCTCACCAATACTGCCTCCTGATTGGCTGAAATCAATGTGGACGTCATTCATTCTGCAAAGACTGAAAAAAAAAAAAAACACCAAATTACAAATGTGATTTCATAAGAACAGCAAGAAATTCAATTTGCAAACATGAAAAAAATAAATCTTGTGTTTAATAATCTTTGAAACATTTAGTTTTAATTCTGGAGGATTTGGTACGAGGCTCCACAATATGAGGGGACATGTAATGCCTGCAGCTGATTGGCTGAGCACACCTGACTTAATGATCAGTGGGCGGAGCCTGCAGTCAGGTGACCTCCAGGAGCAGGGTTGGTGACCCTGATTTAAAGGATTAAATCCACTTGAACAGATTTTCACCAGAATCTTCAAACTTGAAAAAGCCAAAAGTTGTTGTTTCCTGCTGATCAGCACAGTTAGAGGTGATCAATAATCAATGATCCTTTTGGAGCGATGAGTGTGTTGGAAGAGAAGAACTAAAGTGTGTGGATGAGATCAATGTCATGTTGATGTTTCCATGATTAAAGCCCATGTGTTGCTCCGCCCCCTCCTCCTTTCAGGGTGGATCCTGGTGGAGTCCGATGGCTGAGACCAGGTCTGAGGAAGTGTAAGTCTGTTTGTACTTTGATCCATCTGTTTCCATAGAAACCACCCTCTGTGACATCACTCATTCAAGTCCTACTGACAGTGAAGCAGAGTTCAACATGAAGGCGCGTCTGATCCACGTGTGTCACGTGCACGACTTCTCCAAATGGACACGATGAAAATAAATTCAGTGTTTTCACACTTTGATTTATTTGTGGCAGAAACAAAATCAACACTGACGCCACATGTTGCTTTTTTTTTAATGAGTTCATATTCAACCACAAAGCTGTGAACAGCACACTGAGAGGCCCCGCCCACTTCCTGTCTGTCTGACCTGACTGTGACTAGCCCCTCCTCTTCTCTCCGTGCACGCTCTGAATCAAAATTGATCAGTCGATAACTGATCAGAGAACTATTGGATCTATAACTCCAGCTTCGTCATGTTGATCAATGAACTGATCGATTGATAAGTCCGGCTGTGTTGTGTTGATCAATGAACTGATTGCTTGATTACTCCGGTTGTGTCGTGCTGATTGATGAATTGATTGATTGATTCCTGTGTTGTGTTTTGTTCCATCAGATTTCTGTGAACTCTCTCTGGATCCAAACTCAGCGAACAGAAAACTCAAACTGTCCAACAACAACACAAAGGTGGAACATGTGGACGAGGATCAATCATATCCTGATCATCCAGACAGATTTGACCTTTGCCCTCAGGTCCTGAGTACAACTGGTCTGACTGGTCGCTGTTACTGGGAGGTCGAGTGGAGACAAGACGTTTATATATCAGTGACTTACAGAAGAATCAGAAGGAAAGGAGACAGTTTGGACTGTGTGTTTGGATGTAATGATCAGTCCTGGAGTCTGAGATGCTCTGATGGTTTTTGTTATTCTGTCTGTCACAATAACAGACGAACAGTCCCTCCTCTCTCACCTTCGTCCTCTCACAGAGTCTCAGTGTTTGTGGACTGTCCTGCTGGCACTCTGTCCTTCTATGACGTCTCCTCTGACTCTCTGATCCACATCCACACCTTCTGCTGCACGTTCACTGAACCTCTGTGTGCTGGGTTCAGGTTCTGGTCTGGTTCTGGTTTCTCAGTGTCTCTGTGTGGACTGCAGGCCAGAGCGTCTCCTCCTGTGGACACAAACACTCGATCACACACGTTTGGACAGTAAATGTCCAGCTGGTTTGATTTTGACGTCTCAGTTGTTGTAAATTCAGCCTGTAAACAAACATGATTTTCACGATTGACAGTTTGTTTGTTTGTTTGTTCAAAGAAACAAACAATAAACAGAGTCCACTTATTGTTGTCTCTGGGACAGTCTGTTCATGATTGACAGCTTGAAATCTGTCTCTCCTGATTGTCTTTTTCTGATCAAAGCAGTTTGATGTGTTGATTGTCTGTCTGTCTGTCTGTCTGTCTGTCTGATCACAAATCATTTGGACGTTTTCATTGTGGCTCCGCCCACCTGCAGCCATTGGACAGGTGGATCTGTGTCCAAGTAAAACAGCTTGTTTTGTTTTGTTTTTCCTCCTAAATCTCATTAAACTGTTAAAATGTTCAAACTCATCAAATGTGTTTTTGTCCATTTGAGTCTTGATGAGGAATAAAGTTTGTGTTTGGTTCTAAATCTGGTGAGTTTGTCAAAGTGTGAACCAGGAGCTGAATATTATTACACCTCTAATGTTCACACATCATCTGACACACACAAGACAAACAGGACAACAGACACAAAAAGTCTGAATATTTTCCTCTGAATGGAAATTGGTTCAAATCTCTGAGTTATTTGTGGCTCTGTGGCGCCACCTGGAGGACTATTCAGTGTGACTGTGTGTAATAGCTGCTGTGTTCCAGGTGGAGGCGCTGTGGGATGATGGAGTGTGAGGATTTTTGGTAAAAATGTGAAGATAATCAAAGCAAATGTCTCACTAGACATCAGACAACTTTCTGAGACCGCAGTCAGGGTCAAAGGTTAAATTTCAGAAAATCAAACCAAAAATCAGTTTTTACTGACGGCGACACTTCGAACTGAGCTTCAGCATCAACACAAGTTTCACACAGACACAGATAAGGAGCGCGTCCCCTCTATGGGGGTGAAAACAAAGTCCAGCTGGCAGACCTGAGGTCAAAGGTCAGAAGGAGGTTGTGGTGCAACTGTGTGTTTTCATTTGTATCAAAAATCATAAAAACATCGTGAAACAACCAAAGCTTGAAATACCTTTGATCCTTCGCACCAAATATATATATATATATATATATATATATATATACACGAGGTCTATTAGATAATAAACCGACCCTTTTATTTATTTTTTTTAACTATATGGATTTGAATGACGTGCGATTACACCAATCATGCTTGAACCCTCGTGCGCATGCGTGAGTTTTTTCACGCGTGTCGGTGACGTCATTTCCCTGTGTGCAGGCCTTGAGTGAGATGTGGTCCCGCCCTCTCGGCTGAATTCCTTTGTTTCACACGCTGCTTGAGACGGCGCGCGTTGCTTTATCAAATTTTTTCTGGACCTGTGAGGAATATCCGAGTGGACACTATTCGAGAAATTAATCTGGTTTTCGGTGAAAAGTTTAACGGCTGATGAGAGATTATGGGGTGTTTCTGTCGCTGTAAGGACTTCCCACGCAGCAGGACGTCGTGCAGCGCTTCCAGGCGCCGTCGTCGGCCTGTTTCGAGCTGAAAACATCCTAATTTAAGGCTTAATTCATCCAGGACGTCGTGAGAGAACAGAGAAGATTCAGAAGAGGCCGGCATGAGGACTTTATGCGGACATTTTTTAATGAAAGACGTGCGTGCAAATTCGCCGAGTCGTTTCCGTGACAACTCGGCAAATCTGTGTGCGCCGCGACAGGAAAAACACCTCCGTGTTGAAAACCATTTGTAAAATTCAGGCGGCTTTTGATGGATTTCAACATGTGAGTAACTGAGAAATTGTTTAACAGCTTGGGCATGTTCCAACTTGCCCGTTAAGGTTTCCAACGGAGGTGTTTTTCCTGTCGTGACCCCCCGTGGTCGGGTCCGGCCTGACATGCGACTCTGCCCGCACGTTCTTTCATTACAAAATGTCTGTTAACAATGGAATGTCCGCATAAACTCCTCATGCCGACTTCTTCTGAAAGTTCTCTGACGACTTACTGGGTCAACAGAGCCTGAAATGTGGAAGTTTTCAGCTTGAAACAGCGAGACGCTGCCGCCTCCAAGCGCAGATCGCCGTCAGGCGCCGTGGACCGTCCTTGCGGCGACACTACCAGACCAAAATCTCTCATCAGCCGTTAAAATTTTTACCGAAAACCAGCTGAATTTATCGAATGGTGTCCACTCAGTTGTGCCTTACAGTTTTGAAAAAATTTTGATCAAACAAAGCAGCAGTCTCTGAGCCATTCCTAAACAATGAAAAAAATCGACAAGAGGGTGGGACACTCCTCACTCAAAGACTGCCCACAGGCGAATGACGTAACCGACAGGCGTGAAAAAACTCTCGCATGCCCACGAGGGTTCAAGCATGTCTGATGTAATCACACGTGATTCAAATCCATATGGTTTTTGAAAAAAATGTCGGTTACTTTTCTAATAGACCTCGTATATATATATATATATATATATATATATATATATGTTGGTAACTCACTCAGTGCAGCACTTACATGAGCAAGCGAGTATCTCTCACCCTGCCAGAAAGTGTGTCCCCTATCTTTATAGGTGGTATTACACCCTATCATCAGTTATTTCAAAGTCATTTTTACCTTAGCAAATACCCAATTACTACAGTAAATTTGCAGATGTTTTGACTTTATTTACTACAGTTGCATAGAGGACACAGATTGTGTCACCCAGCATCTGTCAGCCTGCTACAAAATGTCTCCTCTATCTTTATAGCTGGTATTCCTCCCTAGTATCAGTTTTTTCAACTTTATATTTACCTTAGCTCATACCCAATTACTACAGTAAAGTTGCAGACGTTTTGTCTTTATTTACTACAGTTGCATAAGGGACACAGATTGTGTCACCTAGCATCTGTCAGCCTGCTACAAAATGTCTCCCTTATCTTTATCGCTGGTATTACACCCTACCATCAGTTTTTTCAACTTCATATATACCTGAGCTCATACCCGATTACTACAGTAAATTTGAGGAAGTTTTGTCTTGTTTTACTATAATTGCATAGGGGACACAGATTGTGGCAGCTAGCATCTGTTAGCCTGCCACAAAATGTATCCCCTGTCTTTATAGCTGGTATTACACCCTACCATCAGTTATTTCAAAGTCATTTTTACCTTAGCTCATACCTAATTACTATAGTAAATTTGCAGATGTTTTGTCTTTATTTACTACAGTTGCATAGGGGACACAGATTGTCACCTAGCATCTGTCAGTCTGCTACAAAATGTCTCCCCTATCTTTATAGCTGGTATTACACCCTACCCTCAGTTTTTTCAAATTCATATATACCTGAACTCATACCCGATTACTACAGTAAATTTGAGGAAGTTTTGTCTTGATTTACTATAATTGCAAAGCGGACACAGATTGTGGCAGCTAGCATCTGTTAGCCTGCCAGAAAATGTATCCCCTATCTGTATAGCTGGTATTCCTCCCTAGTATCAGTTTTTTCAACTTTATATTTACCTTAGCTCATACCCAATTACTACAGTAAAGTTGCAGACGTTTTGTCTTTATTTACTACAGTTGCATAAGGGACACAGATTGTGTCACCTAGCATCTGTCAGCCTGCTACAAAATGTCTCCCTTATCTTTATCGCTGGTATTACACCCTACCCTCAGTTTTTTCAACTTCATATATACCTGAGCTCATACCTGATTACTACAGTAAATTTGAGGAAGTTTTGTTTTGATTTACTATAATTGCATAGGGGACACGGATTGTGGGAGCTAGCATCTGTTATCCTGCCACAAAATGTATCCCCTATCTCTATAGCTGGTATTACACCCTAACATCAGTTATTTTTAATTAATATTTACCTTAGCTCATACCCAATTACTACAGTAAATTTGCAGAGGTTTTGTCTTTATTTACTACAGTTGCATAGGGGACACAGATTGTGTCAACTAGCATCTGTCAGCCTGCTACAAAATGTCTCCCCTATCTTTATAGCTGGTATTACACCCTACCATCAGTTTTTTCAAATTCATATATACCTGAACTCATACCCAATTACTACAGTAAATTTGCAGAGGTTTGTCTTTATTTACTACAGTTACATAGGGGACACAGGTTGTGTCAGCTAGCATCTGTCAGCCTGCTACAAAATGTGTCCCCTATCTTTATAGCTGGTAGGGGGCGCCACTGCTCCTCATCACCATCCTGATGTTTACTGGTCAAATAATTTAGAGCACAATATCACAATAAAATTTTGATTGAAACACATCTTTCACATTCTCCAGAAAGTATTATTGTTAAGATGGAATTTAAAAATTGCAAAATATCTTCTATCTATATCTATCTCACATTTTAATACTCCCACAAATCAGTCATTTTGATCGCAAAAAAAAAAAAAAAAAATCACACAAACAAATCAAATCAAATCAATTTTATTTATATAATGCCAAATCACAACAAATAGTTGCCCCAAGGTGCTTTCTATTGCAAGGCAAAAGCTATACAATAATTACGGAAAAACCCCAACGGTCAAAACGACCCCCTGTGAGCAAGCACTTGGCGACAGTGGGAAGGAAAAACTCCCTTTTAACAGGAAGAAACCTCCAGCAGAACCAGGCTCAGGGAGGGGCAGTCTTCTGCTGGGACTGGTTGGGGCTGAGGGAGAGAACCAGGAAAAAGACATGCTGTGGAAGAGAGCAGAGATCAATCACTAATGATTAAATGCAGAGTGGTGCATACAGAGCAAAAAGAGAAAGAAACACTCAGTGCATCATGCGAAGCGCTCTATTGGGGTGATATGGTACTATGAGGTCCTTAAGATAAGATGGGACCTGATTATTCAAAACCTTATAAGTAAGAAGAAGAATTTTAAATTCTATTCTAGAATTAACAGGAAGCCAATGAAGAGAGACCAATATGGGTGAGATATGCTCTCTCCTTCTAGTCCCCGTCAGTACTCTAGCTGCAGCATTTTGAATTAACTGAAGGCTTTTCAGGATTTCAATTTGTTCAAAAACAAAGTGAAATCCTGGAGGGACTAATTAATATCATTTAAAAACTAACTAAGTTTGTGTGAAAAACAGTCTAATATCTCATTAATGTACAAATACACCATGAATTTTTTTTTTAAAGTGCATGAAATATTTGACTTGAACTGTTGCTCAGGACATTTTCCATGTAGAAGACAGTGATTTGATAGCACAGTGTGGCAGAACGTTCTTTCCATAATATGTGAGTCACAGGTTTAAAGCTCAGACAAAGTTTTGATTTTCCACATTGTCACCAAACATGGAATATTATCACTCTAAGTAAAGAAGATCATCAGCCTTGATTAGATGTTATTTACTGATCACTAGCATTCTGTTTTTATTGTTTTCTGTTCTGTGAGTTCGACTGATGATTTGTCTCCAGGATTTGTGGGATCTCCAGGAGCCAACGCTGGGACCCTTCATCAAGCAGCAGCTTCCCCCAAAGGGAGAGGAGATCCGGTCAAGGTCAAGCATCTTTTGACCCCCAATGAGGTAATATTTATATATTAAGACCAAGGTTTAAAAGTACTTACAGAAAAGGATTTTCAAACTAAAATGACTTAGATTTTAAATAGAATGTGCATTCAGAAAGAGCAGACCTCTGGTGTGTAATGTGGTCACCTGTTATGAACTTCAGAAGCTGATCGGAGGCTTTTTAAACTTCTGTAGGCCATGATATTTTTGTTGAGGTGTGACCTGTTAATCAGATGTTTGTCACTCCCAAACGGGGATTTTTGTATTTTTTTTATTTTTTCAAATGTACAGTTGCTGTTCTTCTGGATTTATCGTTGGACTGGAACTGGTACTGTTTCTGATGTATTTACTGAGGCGGTGGGTAAGGTCAGACCAAGCAGTGAGCTTCGATGGTCTCAGATGAATCCTGACTGGAAGAATAACATTTTACACGTCCTTGACTGGATACTTGAGGTCGGCTCCAAACACAAGCAAGTTCCCCTTCAACTCCAGATTAAAATATCACATTTGTTTACAGCCTGATACAAAAGCAGTTTGTTCTCTATAGATAGTTTTGGTCTCCATGACAACTGTACAGCGGGGGGTGAATTACTGTCTCACTTTTTAGTTTTAGACATTTTAAGCCATTGGGGGAGCAGTTGCTTTGAGTGACAGCGGCTGAGCTGACTGTGTCCTCTGTAACTCATTGTCTGCTCGATGTGGCTGATAGAGGTGGGCGGATCGATCCTAATATCGATACAAATGCTGGTATTGATATTGAAAGATCCTCGTATAAAAAGATCGATACTCAAGCTTTTTTTCTCTCCCGCATGCAGATTTATCAAACTCTACTCTCTGTCTGTAAGAGCAGCGCTGTGTCACACAACACGGAGCAGCGCACCCTCCCCCCCTCTGGTCTTTTGTTGCGCCGTCACGTGGCTCAGCGGCTCCAGCCAACAACCATGCAGGTAGACTCAGCCTGGCCCGCCCACTCAGCGCTCTCCTCGAGTCAACACGTGACACTGTGAACATGATACTGTTCTTAAATAAAAACCTTTAATCCCTTGTTCTCAACAGGGGGACAGGGACATATGTTGAGTGATATTTTTTTAAACAAAAATGTTGATTGTAATAATAAAGTATTTTGTTGTCACGTACAGTGTTTGGCAAAATTCCATCCTAGGTATTTTGGATCCTTTGGATCTACGAAGCTTAAATATGAAAAAGTATCGGTATCAGTATCGATATCAGCGATACTGGGCCTGTATTTACTTGGTATCAGATCAATACCAAAATTCCCAGTATCGCCCACCTCTAGTGGCTGATCACTGTTGTGGAGGGGCGTGTCTGTTGTTTTGACAGTTTATTACAAACACCTGGAATAATATGTTGTAATATAATGCATATATTGTATGTTGTCGTGTGGTAAAATGTCTTAACGGATCACCTGAGATGTCCCCACTGCAATATTGTGCTGAATGAAACTTGTACACCTTAGCACCTTTAGCAGCTATCTGTTGGATTACTTTATTGCTTGATTCTTGAGAAAATAAGCGGCTCATAACTTTTAATGCCGACACCAAACAGAATAGTGAATCAGACAGTGAACGTCCTAAACTTTCACGCTCATGAAAACAACGGCTGTAAGCTTCAGAATGTGTCCTATGATATAAATGAACATGCATACTTAGTGTGACGTTGTGCAATGTAAAGTTTGATGGTTTATTCGACTGTGAAGTCACGTTATCAGTCATGTTAATGTAATTGTATACTAGCTTAGTGTTAGCTTTTTGCACGTTCTCATGCATAGTCTAAAAACAGCCTGATGCAATGCTGATTACTTGCTGAACTGCTCAGTACTAAGTTTTTGTATTTTTTCTGTTATAGTTTCATTCTGAGAATAACCCCACACAGTGGGCATCACCTGCAGCTGCTGAGGAGAAGCCTGTGCAGAACACCTTTAGTCCAAAAGGGAACGAGAGTGCAGAGTGTGAGCTTCGCCCAGCAGAGGGCAGCACCCAACATTCTGTCCTCCCACCTCACGGAGCAGACAGACAACATGAGCACACATCCTCCACATGCACCAGTAACAGGATGCACGCCTGTCCCAAAGCCACTGAACATCTCACACAGACAACAGAGTCAGCACTCTCCTGCTCATGCCAGCCCCCCACCTATGGTTGATTTTGCCACATTTTTTGCACGCAGTGAATTAGTGACTACTGGCCTCACAAAATTTGATGGCTTCGGGCAGACATATAGTGAAGAACTGGACCTTCTCATGAAGGATCCAAGCTGTTCATCTCACAGATCCCAGAGATCCAAGAGCTGCCCTATAACTGTCCTGAGACGGACTACAGGAATGCTATAGCACACCAGAAATAGTGGAAAATGCCTTGTTCAAAAGACTTGATAGCTTCCCTCATCTGCGTACCAGAGACAACACAAAACTGAGAGAATCACAGCTCGCCTCGATGCGTGTGCTGAAATCACTGGAATCTTTTAATATCAAAATAAATGTTTATATAATTAAGCCTGCGGTGTATTCTCAAGGTCGGCATCCAGGCAGATTAACCTTGAGGGGCAGAGTTTCTCGGTGAAAACATTGCCAAACTCAATAAAAATACATGGTATAAAACAGTTTGTGTTTGAGGCACTGTACATTTCTGATGCAATCAGTAAACTTTTTGTCTCTATTTGACCCACCAGAACAGCACACTGCCTCCGAATTTACCTCTTTATGAATTCAAAGTAAACTAAAAGTCCCAAAACAAACAAAAAATGCATAATCTGATAGCAGGAGGTGGTAAAATCACAAGTCAGAATTTCAATACATCCACTTGGGAAATGATTCATGATATTAATACCAACATTTTGGCATCAAAATTAATCCTACATCTTGAAAATAACCCCCGACCCCTTGAATGTAACAAAGTATGGTCAATTATCTGGCTATTCTGCTATGTGTAAAGTTTGTCCATGCTCTTCAAAAACTTTATAAACACAATTCTTTCACAAATGTTTTATTTCAGTCACACTGTGTGAATAACTTAGGAGGAGGCCATGCTCTTCAAAAACTTTAAAAATATAAACCATTGTCAAAGGCTAATCAAGTTCAGTTTTGTCTTTTTACAACAATAACGCAACAGTCTGCAAAATCTCTTTTTAATAAACACACACACACAAAAGTGTACTGTGCACCCAAAGTGGGGAGAAAAGCCACCAGAAAGGTCAGTGTGCAGGCCACGTCTCTCCCTCTTCACCCTGCACCTCTATCTCACAACGCATAAACATAAAAATGTGAATGACAAATCTCCAAATTTTAATTTGACAAATTCAGACAGACCCAAACATTCCACATTTTGCATAATAATGAAGCCAATTCTGGTGCCATGAAGTGAATTAAACGCATGTCTTACCTTCAGAAGAGTTGCAGTGGTGAGTGTTGTTACTGAACCTCCTGAGAACAGTGTCCTTCCACTCAGTTGTGGACTTTCTTGTTAAGTTCCTCTCAAACACCAGCTGCACCAACTGGGCCTTTCTCTTGTGGAGCGTTACTCGTCTGTGGTCCAAAAAATGTTCCTCAGAGTGGAGAATGAGTTCTCACACGTGTTTGCTTATGAAATCTCCGCTCTTTCTCCGATGCATTTTTCCTGTTACAGAAACCCACAATCACAAAAGCATCCGCTGTATGAGACAGACTGCTGTGGACGATAAACTGCCGGCAACAAAAACAAAATACTGCGTTGGCTTCAACGCTGTACTCCAGCCAGTCTCTGTTGTGATACCAAGCAGTGACAAATGAAGGCTTCCTTCTTCTGAAAATGCTGGCAGGTTACTGCTGCTGCTGTGAAACAATTTGGTTGGGCTGGTCGGACCCGAGGTCATCTATTGGTGTTTTTCCGCAGGTAGTACTTTGGCAAACAGGTGCATCCCAGCTGTTAACACAGGGAGGCTCTGATTGATGTTCCTCAGAGGGGTCGGGAATGGGTGCATTTGCTCCCTCTTCAGTAGATAGAGCTGGGGGAGGCCTAGAAGGTGCAGCACCATGTAGCCACTTCCTTATGTCCATTTTCTGACTGCTCGAAATGCTATTTTAATGTGATTGTAGTTTTCGTGGTGCACACTGACTGCATTTTTTTTGAAGTCGTCCTGGCTGTTGAGATGGCAGAACTGATCTTGGATGAACTGGACCACAAGCCAGATGCTGCTAAATATTACTTTGGCAAGAAGGTGGTCCTCAGATACATCTCTAGAGACTCAAAGTGCTTCTAAGTGTACCTACACAATCACATACGATAGACAACCTCTCCTGAGCAGTGACATTACGTGTCATCGGAACAGAACCCAGCTGACGTAGCCACCAGGTCAGTTGCTGCATCGCAGTTGATGGACACAATGTGTTTCAAGGGACTTGACTTCTTCCACAAGCCCCCAACACCAGACACATGCGAGCACTTTGATTTGGTGGACCCTGAAGTGGATGTGGAAGTCAGACCACAAGTGACTGTTCCAGCTACTCACATTGAGGCCAAGCGACTCACTTCTGAAAGATTCCAACGTTTTTCCACTTGGAACTCCTTTCTGAGAGCCATCTCCTTCCTGATACATTAGGTGTGTTCTCACAAGTCAGGCTCCATCACAGACACGTCACGTCACACATGTACAGGCTGGCATCAGTGTCATGTGCCTCACACTCCTGAAGAACTCGCAGCAGCCAGGAGACTTGTACTGCAGGCTATTCAAAGAGACTCGTTTCCAGATGAATATGCTGCACTTCAAAAAAGAAATCCCGAATTCAAGTCCCCTCCTAACCTTTGACCCCTACATCAGTGATGGTCTCCTTTGGGTCGGCAGGCGTCTCAGACATTCCTCCAAGGAATCAGAGGTAAAACACCCCATCATCCTATCATTGGAGCTGAAAGCAAAAGGTGGGCTATTCTGTTCACATGTATGTGCACCAGGGGTGTACACACTGAAGTCATTGAGTCTGTGGACACAGCAAGCTGTATAAAAGCACCGAGGAAATTCTTTGCAGTCAGAGGTCCAGGAAAAACAGCTCAGGTCAGACAGAGGGACCAACTTCATTGCTGCCACTGCAGAACTTGGTATGAGGCCTTCTGATGAGAAACAGAACAGCATCCTGAGGTATCTCCATGGCAACGGCTGCACATGGGAGTTCAACCCCCCACACTCATCCCACATGGGAGGTGTGTGGGAACAGATGATTGGGGTGACACACAGAATATTGGACTCTCAACTCACACTTGAGGTTCTGTGCAGGCTGATGGTGGAGGCATTGACGATAATCAATGTGAGGCCGCTGTTATAGTTGAATTCTTGGTATTTCACCACTTAATGAGAAATTAAAGGAACAAGATGCTTATTTCCTGGTTCAAGGGAAATAACAATAAGGGAGTTTGTCTTGCTGTTTAACTGTGCTAACGTGTGTTAAGTTACATAACGCACGGGGAGAACAGTATAACTTTATTTCCTTGATTAAAAGCTCGGCCGTTTATTTTTTCACACCATGCTCAGACCCTAAACGAGGCAGGTCTTTATTCAAGGCTGGCTGTTATTAACAGAATGCTGCTTGTTACCTGCACTGTAACATGGTGTTAAGTTCCACACATATCCCTGGGTGTGATGAACCAAACTGCTTTAGATCAGAGCCCTCTGCCTGGCTGTGAACCCTCTCCACAGCCTGACGTTCACCTCCCAAACGACAGAGACCGCAAGGGCTGTAATAGGTCACTTTTCCAGTTTCACTCCTTCCTCTCCCATCATTCAGTTGAACTTTGACCACAGTGAGTTTGACGTCAAGAGGCGGTGTGTGTTCCTCACAGAATTAAGAAAACTCATTTCCACACAGGTATTTACTCACCAGTTAGGTAACGGGTCTTTTTTTCTCTCATTTGAGAAGGAAAGCTGTGAGGTACCCAGACCACGAGTGACTGTGATGCATGTGAATGAGTGACCCCCCCACCACCACCACCACCTCAGCAACCCTGAACCCAGCTGTCATCAGTGTGTAGCAACAAAAGACCTGGCATTGTTGTTCTAATCCTTTCAGACTGTGAATGGAGTCAAAGCGAACTTGTGTGTGTTGAGCCATTTGATCATCTCGGCTGTCACAGACCTGCAGATGTTACACTGATGCTCTCCTTCTGCTCTTCTTCTCACCAGGCTGCACCAGATGCCGGCTGAGCTGCTTCACTTTCCAGTTCAGACGCTCAGGGTCCACCTCATGGACTTCAAACCCCCCCACTGTCAGACCACAGGAGGACGTGCTGCACTACAGTCAGAATTGAGATTCAGTGTAGTAGGAAATTATGAACTCCTAAGTATGCATGAACAAGAGTTGTCATACTCAACACAACTTTCTTTTTTTATTTTGTTATCAAACTGTGATTTTTTTTTTTTCCAATTATTTATTTATTTTTACTACCTAATGTTCTTAGCATTTTTTCCCACACAAAGTTAAACAATGTTCATTAAGGTGTGTGTGTCTGTGTGCATGTGTGTGTGTGTGCATGTGTGTGTGACTGTGTGAGAGGGAGAGAGAGAGGTTGATCTATTGAATAGTCATATGCTGTTTTTCAGATCTTCATTTACTTTAATGAAGACCAGTTGTTCCACATGGCTAGGGTCTAGGTTTGCTCAATGTGGACTGACCACATTTCCAGCTGTGCTAAAAACACGCTCAGACTGGACACTAGTAGGTGGACAACTGAGATGCTGCAGTGCAAAGCGTGTCAAATTGGGCCAGCACTGGAGCTTGCCTGACCAGTATTTCACTGGGTCATCTGTAAGGCTGATGTCCCATCTGCCATGTCGGCCTCCACATCACCCGATGGCAAATGTGTCCTCATTGGATCATCCGATTTCTTTTTCTGCAGGAAGGACAGGATTGAAGTGCTGCTGGTGGCAGGTGTCTCTTCTGTGTTTCTTGCAGGTGCAGCCACAAGGTCACAGAGCTCCATCCTATGGAATAATGTCCTCTTCAGTGCATCCACATCAACACTGTTCGGGAAACAGCCGGCCTTATATCTGGGGTCAAGGAGAATGGCGAGCAGAAATATGGAGTTTGCAAAGATGGGTTTGAAATGCCATTCTAGTTCTTTGCTCAGACTGGTTGCGAGTTTCCTTCCTAACTTTTCCCTGGACTCAGCTGCACCATCCTGGTCCTGCCCCTCTGTGGCATCCTGATCATCACCAGCAGCCATGACATGATTACAGTCATCCTCAGATTTCTCACCAGCTGCACAAGCCCCCAAATGCAGTGACCTGATGATGGAGCAAAAGCCATGCCGTAGGGGGATGACCTCAGAGATGGAGGCACTGTGTTTTGAGAGTGCCCGTGTGACCTCCTCAAAAGGACTCAGAACAGTGAGCATGTCTGATGCCAACCTCCACTCATTTGGGTAGATGACTGTCAGAGCTCTACCCATGTTAGTCTCCTGTGTTATAATCTGCACAGCCCTGCGCTGCTCCACCAACCGCTGGAACATGAAGAACATATAGTTCCACCTTGTTTTAACATCTGTTATGACAGTGTGGTGGGGGAGGTTCAGCTGTGTTTGCAGCTCATGTAGTCTGCTGTTGGCTTTGCTTGAGTGATGAATATAGCCAGAGATGGTCCTGGCTTTGGACAGAAGGGATGTCACAATCCTATCCTGCTCCAGTGCATTGATCATCACCAAGTGAAGTGTATGGGACACGCAACGCATGTGCCCAAATTCACGTAAAGCCTTCACCATGTTGGCTGCATTATCGGACACGACAACCTTCACTCTAACAGGCTGTCACACAGACTCTTCCCACTGCTTTCCTCTGCACTGATGATTCACCCACATGTTCAGTTATACACTGGGCACTGCATGGGCATTGTGGTTGCTGGTTCAGAGATCGGTAGTGAGGTTGATGACACATCCATCAGCTGCCTTGAGTGACTGAACCAGCTCCCCTCTCATTGCCTCATACAGCTCAGGCACTACAGTTCTACTGAAATAGTGCCTTGACGGGATCTTATACTTGGGCCCTAAAAAGGCAACAAGAGACTTGAATCCTCTCCACCGCAGAGATCAGTGCAGATCATTTTACCAATCATCTCCATAATTTTTTTGACCGCGGATGGTTTGCAGAGAATGGCTGCTTTGCTGTAAATGCAGTGATTTTTGGTGAAGAGGAGGAAGAAGATGAGCACTTAGCAGCACTCAGCTGAACACCAGTGTCCTGAGAAGAAATGCTGCCAGGAGAGGTGGAGGAGATGGTTGATACATTGGGCTTTCTCATGTGATGAACATATAACAGATGGTTATGTAGAGATGTTGTATTGTAATGTTTTGGATCTCTAACTCTGCTTATTTTGGACTTGCAAAGCTTACACATGACTTTGGAGGGATCATTTTCACAAACAGTGAAAGAGTCCCATACTGCAGAGGTCCTTTTGGTTTTTGGTGGAGGAGGACCTCCATCACCAGATGCAATATTGGTCTCAGTGAGGGCAAGGTGGGTGCTACCACTACTGCTACTGTGAGTGATATTGCCTGGTTCAGTGTCAGCTGAAGTACCCTCTGTATCACTCAGTGTATCAGAGAGAGAGAGAGAGTATGTGAGCACTATGTGACAGTTAAAATATCAACTGTATTCAAAGCCTATAAAAATCCTATATAAAGTATATAAAGCTTAATTTGTAATATTTCTAATGTATTTATTTTTAGGAACTGCAGTGAGAAAGTGTCAGATACTGCATGCAGCCATATACAATAAAAATATTAATATAGACTACTTTGTGTGTTCAGCTACATGTGCTGTGAAAGTGTAGGAACACGGACCCACAACAGGGGGCGCAAATGAACGGACAATGGAGGAAGTCAAATAACAACACTTTACTGTTGTGAAGAAGCACAACCAACACAGCGAATTACAATTGTAGACAAGTAGTCAATTCACAAAAAATGTGTCACGTGGGCAGGCTCGAAGCTAAGAGACGTCCGTCCAAAGCAGAACCGGAACCACACGATTTCCTCCGCAACCGAACCCCGGGAATACTGGAGCCGCCAAGTCCCGAACACCCAGGTGGCCACTGCCTCCGCTTGTCGGATCTGGTACTGCTGGCGAGGAACAAAAACAGTTAGATGTGGGTGCGTGTGCACCCAGCAACACGTACGGTGGGAAAACCACCTCCACCTCAACGGGCGCCTCCTGGCCGCCCGACCAGGCTTGTCCGGGTGGCGGCGGTAGAAATCGGCCAGGAGGGCCGGGTCCAGGATGAAGCTCCTCTTCACCCAGGAGCGTTCTTCGGGGCCGTACCCCTCCCAGTCCACCAAATACTGGAAGCCCCGGCCCATCCTTCGGACATCCAAGAGCCGGCGCACAGTCCAAGCCGGCTCGCCATCGATGATCCGGGCAGGAGGTGGTGCCGGACCCGGAGTACAGAGGGGTGAGGTGTGATGTGGCTTAATCCGGGACACATGGAAAACGGGATGGATCCGCAGTGAGGCCGGAAGCTGAAGCCTCACCGCGGCTGGACTGATGACCTTGAGGATTTTAAAGGGACCGATGTACCGATCCTGCAGTTTAGGGGAGACCACTTGGAGGGGAATGTCCTTTGTTGACAACCACACTTCCTGCCCTGGCCGATACATAGGGGCCGGGGTCCGCCGACGGTCTGCATGGGCTTTCGTCCTCATCTGGGCCCTCAGCAAAGCAGAACGGGCGGCACGCCACACCCGACGGCACTTCCACAGGTGGGCCTGGACCGAGGGCACACCGACCTCTCCCTCAACCACCGGAAACAAAGGAGGCTGGTACCCCAGACACACCTCAAACGGGGAGAGGCCGGTGGCTGACGACACCTAGCTGTTATGGGCATACTCGATCCAGGCCAAATGGGAACTCCAGGCCGCCGGGTGCGCGGCCGTCATGCAACGCAGGGCCTGTTCCACCTCCTGATTGGCCCGTTCTGCTTGCCCGTTGGTCTGGGGATGATACCCGGATGAGAGACTCACCGTGGCCCCCAGTTCCCGGCAGAAGCTCCTCCAGACTTGCGAGGAGAACTGGGGACCGCGATCGGAGACGATGTCTGTTGGAATCCCATGCAGCCGGACGACGTGGTGGACCAGGAGGTCCGCTGTCTCCTGGGCAGTCGGGAGCTTCGGGAGGGCCACGAAGTGGGCCACCTTGGAGAATCGGTCCACTATCATGAGGATGGTGGTGTTGCCCTGGGACGATGGGAGGCCCGTGACAAAATCCAGGCCGATGTGGGACCAGGGGCGATGAGGCACGGGTAGCGGCTGGAGCAGTCCCGAAGCCCTGCGATGATCAGCCTTGCCCCTGGCGCAGGTGGTGCAGGCCTGGATATAATCCCGGACGTCGGCCTCTAGGGACGCCCACCAGAAGCGCTGCCGGACAACTGCCACGGTTCTTCGCACCCCTGGATGACAGGAGAGCTTGGAGCCGTGACAGAAGTCCAGGACTGCAGCCCTAGCCTCTGGTGGGACGTAGAGTCTGTTCTTCGGCCCAGTTCCGGGGTCCGGGCTTCGTGCCAGGGCCTCCCGGAAGGTTCTCTCTACGTCCCAGGTGAGGGTGGCCACGATAGTGGACTCCGGGATGATGGGTTCCGGTGGATCCGACAACTCCGCTTTGACTTCATCTTCATGTACCCGGGACAAGGCATCCGATCTCTGGTTTTTGGTCCCGGGACGGTAGGTGATCCGGAAGTCAAAACGGCCGAAGAACAGTGACCAGCGGGCTTGCCTGGGGTTCAGCCGCTTGGCGGTCCTGATATACTCCAGGTTCCGGTGGTCAGTGAAAACCGTGAATGGCACGGACGTTCCCTCCAACAGATGTCTCCACTCTTCAAGAGCCTCTTTCACCGCAAGGAGTTCTCGATTGCCGACGTCATAGTTCCGTTCGGCCGGGGTCAACCTGCGGGAAAAATAGGCACACGGGTGAAGGACCTTATCGGTCTTCCCGCTCTGGGAAAGCACAGCTCCTATCCCTGAGTCCAAGGCGTCCACTTCAACCACTAACTGGCGACTAGGATCGGGCTGCACCAGAACGGGTGCAGACGAGAAGCGCTGTTTCAACTCCTTGAACGCGGCATCGCAACGATCCGACCAGGTGAAGGGGACTTTTGGTGAGGTCAGGGCTGTCAGGGGGCTAACTACCTGACTGTAGCCCTTAATGAACCTCCTGTACAAATTAGCAAAGCCGAGGAACTGTTGCAGCTTCCTACGGCTGGTGGGTTGGGGCCAGTCTCTCACCGCCACGACCTTGGCCGGATCAGGAGCGACGGAGTTAGGGGAGATGATAAACCCCAGGAAGGACAAAGAAGTGCGGTGGAACTCGCACTTCTCGCCCTTCACAAACAGCCGGTTCTCCAACAACCGCTGCAGGACCTGACGTACATGCCGGACATGGGTCTCAGGATCCGGAGAAAAGATGAGTATATCGTCCAGATATACGAAGACGAATCGGTGCAGGAAATCCCGCAAGACATCATTAACCAATGCTTGGAACGTCGCAGGGGCGTTTGTAAGACCGAACGGCATGACCAGGTACTCAAAGTGACCTAAGGGGGTGTTAAATGCCGTCTTCCACTCGTCTCCCTTCCGGATCCGAACCAGGTGATACGCATTTCTAAGATCCAGTTTAGTGAACATTTGGGCTCCAATGGGTATCGGTTACGAACCGTGATTTCGTTCAGCCCCCTGTAATCAATGCATGGACGTAGTCCGCCATCCTTTTTCCCCACAAAAAAGAAACCTGCACCCATCGGGGAGGTGGAATTCCGGATCAACCCGGCAGCTAAAGAGTCCCGGATGTAGGTCTCCATTGATTCGCACTCAGGTCGTGAGAGGTTGTACAGCCTGCTGGACGGAAACTCAACGCCTGGAACCAAATCAATGGCACAATCGTACGGGCGGTGCGGGGGAAGGGTGAGCGCCAGATCCTTGCTGAACACGTCCACAAGGTCATGGTACTCCACCGGCACTGTCCTGAGACTGGGCGGGACTCTGACCTCCTCCTTAGCCTGGGAACCGGGAGGAACCGAGGAACCTAAACATACCCGATGGCAGGTCTCCCTCCACTGAACCACTACCCCGGATGGCCAATCGATCCGGGGATTGTGTTTTAACATCCAGGGGAACCCTAGAATCACGCGGGAGGTGGCAGGAGTCACAAAAAACTCGACCTCCTCCCGGTGGTTCCCTGACACCACCAGAGTTACTGGAGGTGTCTTATGTGTGATTAAAGGGAGTAGGGAGCCATCTAGTGCCCGTACTTGCACAGGTGAAGTAAGTGCCACCAGAGGGAGCCCTGCCTCCCTGGCCCATTTGCTGTCTAGCAAATTCCCTTCAGAGCCCGTGTCCACCAGTGCTGGGGCCTGAAGGGTTAAATCCTCATAAAGGATTGTAACCGGGAGTCGTGTGGCAATATGGGTGTGTCCCACGTGAATGTCTTGGCCCGACCCTAGCCCAGTTTCTAGGGGCGGGCGTTTGGTGTTTAACTGCTCGGGGCAGTCCCTCACTTGATGCTCTATCGAGCCACAAACAAAACACGCTCCGCGGACCAGCCTCCTCTGTCTATCCGGTGGTCTGAATGTGGCCCTGCTCGTGTCCATAGCTTCATCAGCAGGGGGAGCTGTAACCACACGGAGCGTAGAGGCCGTGGAGCGTGGGGAGGGCGGAGCTCGGTTGGAACCGGAAGGGAGAGGGACGGCGCGTGCCCAGCCACGCCCTTCGTCTCGTTCCCGACGGCGTTCTTCTAACCGATTGTCTAATCGTATAACCAGATCAATAAGCCCGTCTAAATCCCGCGGTTCGTCCTTAGCCACCAGGTGCTCCTTCAGGACCAACGACAGTCCGTTTACGAAGGCGGCACGGAGGGCAGTGCTATTCCAGCCGGACCTCGCCGCCGCGATGCGGAAGTCGACTGCATAAGCAGCTGCGCTCCGGCGCCCCTGTCTCATTGACAGCAGCACGGCTGAAACGGTCTCTCCTCTATTTGGGTGATCGAACACTGTTCTGAACTCCCTCACAAACCCATCATATGTCTGAAGGAGCCGTGAATTTTGCTCCCAAAGCGCTGTAGCCCAAGCGCGTGCCTCATCGCGAAGCAGAGTTATAACATAAGCTATCTTGCTAGCATCAGTCGCGTACATGACGGGACGTTGTGCGAAGACGAGCGAACACTGCATAAGAAAGTCCGCGCACGTCTCCACACAACCCCCGTACGGCTCTGGAGGGCTTATGTATGCTTCAGGGGAAGGTGGGAGGGGTCGTTGAACGACCTGTGGAATGTCAACGTTGCGCACAGGATCGACAGGAGGGAGAGCCGCAGCAGCGCCCTGAGGGCGCGCTTCCACCTGAGCGGCGAGAGCCTCCACCCTGCGGTTAAGGAGGACGTTCTGCTCGGTCATTAGATCCAACCGAGCCGTAAAGGCGGTGAGGATTCGCTGCAACTCACCGATCATTCCTCCTGCAGACGCCTGTGCGCCCTGTTCTTCCATTGGCCGTTCAACAGCCGGCTGACGCCCCTCGGGGTCCATGACGTTGGCCGAGATATCCTGTTGTGAAAGTGTAGGAACACGGACCCACAACAGGGGGCGCAAATGAACGGACAATGGAGGAAGTCAAATAACAACACTTTACTGTTGTGAAGAAGCACAACCAACACGGCGAATTACAATTGTAGACAAGTAGTCAATTCACAAAAAATGTGTCACGTGGGCAGGCTCGAAGCTAAGAGACGTCCGTCCAAAGCAGAACCGGAACCACACGATTTCCTCCGCCACCGAACCCCGGGAATACTGGAGCCGCCAAGTCCCGAACACCCAGGTGGCCACTGCCTCCGCTTGTCGGATCTGGTACTGCTGGCGAGGAACAAAAACAGTTAGATGTGGGTGCGTGTGCACCCAGCAACACGTACGGTGGGAAAACCACCTCCACCTCTCGTCGAAAAAAGAAACAGAATATCTGCTGTCCAACACACACAAGCAATAGATATTCCTGTCAGAAAGTCAACACAGTCAGCTGAGAACGTTACCTCCCTGGTAGAGCGATATCTCGGCAAAGAGGTGGAGATGTCGTCTTGCTGATATACCACTGAAGATCAGATGATTGGGGACAGCTGTCGTAGGTGATAAGTGACAGCTGTCACCCCGGCTGCTCCTGTGAGGCGGCAGCGCCCTCTGGTGCCTGGAGCCCGCACTCCAGGCAGGGTGCCCTCTGGTGGTGGTGGGCCAGCAGTACCTCCTCTTCAGCAGCCCACACAACAACATGTGTAAGACTGTTTATTTTTTTAATGATCTGTGTGAACATCCAGTGATGGCATGGTTTTATACTGATGTTAATTATTGCACCCATTTCCTTGTCTAATAATAATAATAATAACTAGAAGTACTCAGAGAGTGCAAACCTCCGCCAAGGCCATAGGGTCACTGACACCATAACACATGGGTTAAAGCAACATTATCTGACTGAAATTTTTTCCTGACAAAATTCAATGCCAGCAATTCCCCAAAATGTGGCGTAGTGGGGGCACACACTGTTTTTTCCTCAATAAATACATTATACAGCATACACATCTATTCTAAATAGCTTCTAAGGTGAGACAGACAAAGCATAAAACGAATGCAAAACCTGAACATAAAGGTACATAAAAGGGTTGTGGGGTGTAGTCTTGATTCTGGGGGGTCTGGGGGTGCTCCCCAGAACATTTTTTTAAAGACCAAGTCACATTTTGTGTATTCTGGTGAATTTTAATGGGTATGAAGCCCTCTGAATCACATAAAACTCACTTCATTCTGTGAAGTAAAAACAGTATTGATTATGGGGGGTCTGGGGGACGTCCCCCAGAATTTTTTTTTTAAAAACAAGTCAAATTTTGCATATTCTGGTGAATTTTAATGGGTATGAAGCCCTCTGAAGCAAAGAAAACGCACTTCAAACTGTCAAGTAAAAATTCTTTGTCTTCTGTAGTACTTTGATCTGTTCTAATCTGGTGAATGCACCAAATGGGTGCTGTGTCGCTGTACAGTCAATAAAATACAAAATTAGGGCCTAAAGCAGCTGACAACGTTGTTCTGCTGTGCACAAAGTAACACTGTCACCAGTTTTGAAAACGCATGCACACTGAGAAACTCAAAACTGGCTTTTTCACATTTAATCTGTAAAATGCTCTCACTCCTAAAACAAACTGGGGCTGCAACTAATGATTATTTTAGTAACTGATTAATCTTTTTTTTTTTTTTTTTTACTTACATGTGAGTTTTGCCATTATTTCTTGAAGTGAGTTATTATTAAAAGGCCTTTATCACGCAACATCGTTTGACCTTGTAATAAAGTTATGATGATATATTCTCATCAAAAACATACCTCAAATGTTTTGTTTTATTTTGAGAGATTTCCATCAGGTTTCATCTTATTATGAGCATTTTTAGATGTCTACAGAAACTATCTCAACCACTGACAACATATTACAGCACGAGTCCACAAAAGTATTTTAAAGGCCTGATTAAAGCGTAATATGTGATCTTTAATAAGTTATTTTCATAAAAAAGACACAAATGTGCAATTTCCTGCATTTTATTTTTTTGTGTAAAAACACAGCTTAGATGTGGTTTGACTGAAACAAATTGTCATTAAACTTAACCAGTTGTATATAATTCTCGTTTAACATTATTTGATTTTATTTTACCTTATGGTTATATTAAATATACTCTGAATAATTTACCGTTAAATTTCACTGGCTTTCATTTGACTAAAAATTACTCGCACGGCACCACGGAAAGCACCTTTTTGTAGTTGCACTCAAATCTCATTGTAATGGAAATTACAATGACAATAAAGGCGATTCTGATTCAGATTCTTCTGATTATTATTAATATATAAATAAAAATAAATACATTATAACTCGTAATACATTTGACTCTCTTACAACAAACACTAAGCCATTATTATACAGAAAACATGCACACAAACTGTGCTGAGATGCAAACAGCTTAATGCTAACTTTATCATTGAAAACGCCATAGACATGCTAACGCGTTAGCATCGGTCCCGTTTTTAAGTTATAAAATACATCTATCAACTGTTTTAGAAAACCATAACAGGTCGGTTTAATATAAAAAAAGGTAAATATTACTCACAGACATATGCTCTTTAGGGTTTTATCGGGGGAAAATTAAGATAAAGCGACAAACCATCGAAGCAGAGTCGGATCATTGCTTCATTGGTTCAAAGCAAAGCCACGCCCCGCTCTACTTGGGGAGTGTCTGCCAATGTTCCCACAAAGACAGAGAGGAGAAGGACCGTGGCTCATAGCAAGCAGTAAACACAGCGGAGAGGAGTGAAAATTCACACAGTCCCTTCCTCCGCAGTCCACGCTGACATTGCTGCTGTTTTGATTAGCGCAGAATGGGATGTTGCTTTGACAGTGAGATCATCATATTTCAGCCCTAAAACAGGCATGACACCACGTGCGCACGCGTATGTGTCGTTAAATTTTCCAAATGACGGAAATCCGTCGCGGTGACAGAGAACTTTAACCCATGCCCAAAAGAGATTTCCTCCTTGGCACAGTGATCTATTTAACAATTCAGTGTTACAACCCAAACTATGATACATACACTTTTCTTTCCTTTATATTTGACATCCTTGACCATGAAAACATACCACTATAACTTGGAATCACTTTTATGTCTTCATTAGTTCAAAAGTTATTGTATAAAAATGATTTTTCGGTAATGGCGGTTTTCTTCTGGATCTAGTGTCACAGATGTAATGGATAGGAACCACAGAAGTTCATGGACAGTCCTCACTGGCATTTATTGGGTCCTGCAGAAGACATAAAACATTTTTAATATCTCCTGGATTCTCCCATCTGTATCTCTGCCCCCTCAGCAATGCAAAAAGGCACTGTGTGATTTCCATCTTTTTTTCTTCCAAAAATACATTATGAACTATCTCAACATTACATTTTTATTTTTTCTAATATTTTACTCTGTCAGGAGCTATGAAACTTTATCAAAAATCATCCCATGACAGTATATTTCAAGAGCAAATATAACATTCAAGAAAAATATTTTTAAAAAAGACAGCAGCGCCACCGTGTGGCTGAAACACAACACAGCGTGGGGTGGAGACAAAATTTACAACAAAAATTGAAAGACATACCTGCAGAAGACATAAAATATTTTTAATATCTCCTGGATTCTCCCATCTGCATCTCTGCCCCTAAACATTCAAAATACGTGTGTTTACATGACGAATTACAAGCTACGCTGCTTTGGTCACAAGACAATGCAAATCGCGCCACAAAATGCAACTAAAAACGTCCATACCAGTTAAATTAGTGGTAAAAAAGTACATAAAAATGACTGCCAATGCAACAACATTTATCAACAAACAATACTGATCAGAAGTTATGAACTAATTGGCTCATTTAGCAAAGAAAATAATGTAATATAGCGGCAGCATTCCCCAAACAACTTACGCTCAGCAATGCAAAAAGGTAGTATTGGGCGAAATGAAGCGAGGCTCCGAAGACTGTATCGAGCAAAAGGGGGCGTGTCAAATGAAGCCCCGCTTCGAGGCCTGTATCAAACCACGTGACTACAGCTAAATAAGGCCTCGTTTTCTGAAACCACGTGACTGCTTCGTTGAGCGATTCGATTCGCTGAAAAGCGCTCGAAAAATGCAGGAAACGTTTGGCGCTTTCCCGGTCCAGCGCGTGGAGGAGAGTGATTGACAGCAGCATCAGTATTAAAAACAAAACTTACAATGGAGCCATCCAAACGACGCAAGACATCTCCAGTTTGGGAGCATTTTGATCACACGTGTATCATTGATAGAAGACTTCTAGTCAGATAATACATGTGGGGTATGGTTTAGTGGATACAGCACTCACCTGCTGTATGGAGATCATAGGTTCAATGCCAGCAGCTGGGATGCCTTTTTATGGATTGTTTTAAATTGTTGATTGTGGACGTAGCAGCCCCTCTCTCCCCAAAATAGTCTTTCATTGTTATAAATTATTTGAAACCACCCATTTAAAAAATAACATTAATATATCTCTCAAAACTAATATGTCTAGGGCCTTACTTGATGATCAATCTATCTTTGTTAGTTGGCTATGTACCACAGGCTTTTAAGGTGGCAGTAATTAAACCATTACTTAAAAAGCCATCACTTGACCCAGCTATCTTAGCTAATTATAGGCCAATCTCCAACCTTCCTTTTCTCTCAAAAATTCTTGAAAGGGTAGTTGTAAAACAGTTAACTGATCATCTGCAGAGGAATGGTCTATTTGAAGAGTTTCAGTCAGGTTTTAGAATTCATCATAGTACAGAAACAGCATTAGTGAAGGTTACAAATGATCTTCTTATGGCCTCGGACAGTGGACTCATCTCTGTGCTTGTTCTGTTAGACCTCAGTGCTGCTTTTGATACTGTTGACCATAAAATTTTATTACAGAGATTAGAGCATGCCATAGGTATTAAAGGCACTGCGCTGCGGTGGTTTGAATCATATTTGTCTAATAGATTACAATTTGTTCATGTAAATGGGGAATCTTCTTCACAGACTAAAGTTAATTATGGAGTTCCACAAGGTTCTGTGCTAGGACCAATTTTATTCACTTTATATATGCTTCCCTTAGGCAGTATTATTAGACGGTATTGCTTAAATTTTCATTGTTACGCAGATGATACCCAGCTTTATCTATCCATGAAGCCAGACGACACACACCAATTAGCTAAACTGCAGGATTGTCTTACAGACATAAAGACATGGATGACCTCTAATTTTCTGCTTTTAAACTCAGATAAAACTGAAGTTATTGTACTTGGCCCCACAAATCTTAGAAACATGGTGTCTAACCAGATCCTTACTCTGGATGGCATTACCCTGACCTCTAGTAATACTGTGAGAAATCTTGGAGTCATTTTTGATCAGGATATGTCATTCAAAGCGCATATTAAACAAATATGTAGGACTGCTTTTTTGCATTTACGCAATATCTCTAAAATCAGAAAGGTCTTGTCTCAGAGTGATGCTGAAAAACTAATTAATGCATTTATTTCCTCTAGGCTGGACTATTGTAATTCATTATTATCAGGTTGTCCTAAAAGTTCCCTGAAAAGCCTTCAGTTAATTCAAAATGCTGCAGCTAGAGTACTGACGGGGACTAGAAGGAGAGAGCATATCTCACCCATATTGGCCTCTCTTCATTGGCTTCCTGTTAATTCTAGAATAGAATTTAAAATTCTTCTTCTTACTTATAAGGTTTTGAATAATCAGGTCCCATCTTATCTTAGGGACCTCGTAGTACCATATCACCCCAATAGAGCGCTTCGCTCTCAGACTGCAGGCTTACTTGTAGTTCCTAGGGTTTGTAAGAGTAGAATGGGAGGCAGAGCCTTCAGCTTTCAGGCTCCTCTCCTGTGGAACCAGCTCCCAATTCAGATCAGGGAGACAGACACCCTCTCTACTTTTAAGATTAGGCTTAAAACTTTCCTTTTTGCTAAAGCTTATAGTTAGGGCTGGATCAGGTGACCCTGAACCATCCCTTAGTTATGCTGCTATACACGTAGACTGCTGGGGGGTTCCCATGATGCACTGTTTCTTTCTCTTTTTGCTCTGTATGCACCACTCTGCATTTAATCATTAGTGATCGATCTCTGCTCCCCTCCACAGCATGTCTTTTTCCTGGTTCTCTCCCTCAGCCCCAACCAGTCCCAGCAGAAGACTGCCCCTCCCTGAGCCTGGTTCTGCTGGAGGTTTCTTCCTGTTAAAAGGGAGTTTTTCCTTCCCACTGTAGCCAAGTGCTTGCTCACAGGGGGTCGTTTTGACCGTTGGGGTTTTACATCATTATTGTATGGCCTTGCCTTACAATATAAAGCGCCTTGGGGCAACTGTTTGTTGTGATTTGGCGCTATATAAAAAAAAAATTGATTGATTGATTGATTTGTTTAATTTACTCAGTCATTTATTTAATTCACTAAGTTAACGAACAATATTATTCTTGGTTTATTAATTTATTGTTTCAAGTATTTATTTGCACAATTAAAGGTCAAACATCAAATCCAGGGGGTCGTCAGAGTAAATTCATCCTGTGCATATCTTTCACCACTTGATGGCAGTACAACAAACCAAGCGCTGCGTGAGGCCTCGAGACATGTATCGAAACGTTTGATGAAAAGCCTCGAGTCTTGAATGGGGCTTCATTTGCCCATCACTACAAAAAGGCACTGAGGGGTAGAAGTAAGGGGCTACGGAAGCCCAGGAGGTACGGAAGAGGCAGAGTGCAGGGAGGTAGTTTCCACAGGAAAAAAGAAATAAAATAAATCAATAATAATTAAAATACTGATGAATAAAAATAACTCAGAGAGACAAAATTCACTCAAAATACGTAAATTAAATGACAAATTACAGTAACAAATTTGGAAATTCTATTTGATAAGCTGCATTTTTTTTCTTTTCTTTTTTCCTTTTCATTTTTTTTACTCAGTTACACTAGTTTTCTTTCCTCTTCACTTGTTCCTCGTGTCATTTCCAACTACTCCACAAAATTTCATCAAAATCCGTTCAAATCTTTTGAGTTATTCGGCTGACAAACAGACAGACAAACATACAAACGCGACCGAAAACATAACCTCCTTGACGGAGGTAATAAACGGGACCTTAAAGTGCGAACTTGACTTTCACCCCGAACGACATGGACAGCGAGCGATCGCAGCTCACAGCAACTCCCATTGAAAATAATGGAGAAACAACCTGAGCATCTGACATTTTTACATAAAACAAACGCAGTAACAATGTCTAAAAACCCAGTTAATATATCCAGGAGAGTTTTAGGCACAATACGCAAAGAGTTTTATGTTGTGATGTTAATGCTGTTGTCCCTGTGCAACACTGTAAGTGCAGCTGATCAGATCGTCTCAGTGCAGTTCTTTTTTTTCCATAACTTTATTTCAACAAATGCAATAACAAACGAACAAAACAATGTGTTTATCGTTAATCTTTAAAAAATGCCCTGTGTTGCACAACTTCTCAATCTTAAAAAAAAAGTTACAAATGTAAAGAAAGTGTGAATTGAAAACGAACTATTTTGTTGAACACAGAAAAAATGTTGACACCTCCAAAAGGAACTTGAACTTTTTTTTTCTCTTTTCCCTTATGTTTTGTTCGTTTGTTATTGCATTTGCTGAATTTTTTTTGTCTGCGTCAATCCTGGAGTTTTATTTTGAAGGTCAGAATCGCGTGCCTGTGAAGGTTTTTTTTTGTTGTTTTTTTTTTTGTTTTTTTACATCATACAGGTTTAAATCATTCTCTCAACATCACTGGAAAACAGGAAACCGCTGAAATAAACTTTTGTTAAAAAAAAAAAAATAACAGCGCGCCATTTTTGTTTGGAGCCGGAAGTTGGATATCACATGATGCGTGACGTCACAGTTAACGACCGTTAGTATATAGTTCAGCGCTCCGTAAACAATCTTCCCACAAACGCTGCAGTCCTGTTGGTTGCGGTAGTGCACAATTTAAGCTGGTTGCCAACCCACATTAAACACGAAATAAGAAGAAGAAGTAGAAGTATTTTGTTTGTGTTTACTGTTGTGTAATTATGCGGTCTGCAAGTCTACGATGGGAGACTTTGGAGGCCCTCAAAAACTCGCCGAAGGGACAAATTAAGTTCGACTCACACTGGCTGGAAAGAGGCGAGGTAAGTTAATGCTAAGCTAACGTGAGCGATGATCTTTTGTGGAAGCCTATTTAACACCACTTTTTTACACTACGAATTACATCTAGCTCAGAAAATAACACTCAAAGCATTTATTTGGTGACTATTAGTGATGACGGTACAAAGAGGCCAGGGTTCGTTTTAGCAAGTAACCTTGCCAGTTTTTCTGAGAAAAAAAAAGCAAGCCGGCCACTCCAAAAAACAATTTACTCATCAATTTCGTTTCAATGGAGGCAGTACAGACAGCTGCTCAGTTCCGGAAAACTTTTTTTAAGTCCAGCCATAATGCAACTGAATATCCTTTATTGTGTATTGTTGTATTGGGTATTTGGATGTTATCTAGCTGAAAAAGTCTGGATGGTGTAGCCCTTCTACTTAAAGTGTGAAGCAACATTGTGTGGTGCAAATATTTGCCAGAAATGGATCACTTTGCCCGGTTCTGGATCATGACACTCTGTGTCACTTTGGGTTCATTCCTGGCATCTGGCTGGAGCCCTTCTAATGCAGAATGATACACACTGTGCCAGAGAATGTGTTTTGAACACAAAATGATATAAATTATACTTATCGAATGAGAATTTACTTAGTTTCAAAAGACACTGTTATACGTATTTACTAGCAAAAAATGAAGTGTGGAGGTGAGATTTCTCCCGAATTAAAAAGTAAAAGCCCCCACATTCATGCCCATTTCTGATGTTGAGATGACCCCCAAAGTACACATGACTCACAAGTACTGACATGAGACTGCTGCTTCAGTGATCTACAACCGGCAAATTTTCGCGTCAGAGATAAATGCACGCAGCAATTAAACAGCAAGACATGACACACTAACATTTTCTACCTAAGTAAGTATTTTCCCACTCTAGAACCAAAAACACAGAATAGCTAACTCACCTTTGCCATGTCTTAGAGATCATTACTTTCAAATTGCAGGAATGAGTGAGTCAGAAAACGCGTGCACACCGGAGACACCGGGATGTTTTGATTCCTCTGCTGATCAGAAGGATGGCTGGATCCGGTCGAGCTTGTGGTCATTTGTAGACTAAACATCAGTCTTTCCATTGGTACCAAGTATTGGCTTATTCGTGCTGATAACGAGAAATGGCAGCGCAAATACTACAACAGTGATCTGGAACTGGCAATGATCCGGAACTGGGCAAGTGACTGTGCTTGGAGCTTCAACCACTTGAGCAGGCAAGTTATCCTGGCGATTATCTTATCTGTGGATAAATTAATATTTCCTCAGATTGAGCCTTAGTATTGGACTTCTTCCTGGACATCTCGAATGCCTTCAGCACCATAAAGCCCCTTGTGCTCCAGGACAAACTGAACAGGATGTGAGAGAACCCCTGCCTGGTAACTTGGATCTCCAGCCACCTCACCGACAGGCCGCAGTATCTCAGTCTGAGGCACACCATGTCTGACACTGTGATCAGCAGGAGGAGTACAGGAGCCTAGTGAAGAACTTTGCTGCCTGGTGCCACACAAACCATCTACAGTTCAAAATATCAAAGTCAAAGAAGCTGGTCATTGACTTTGGGAAGTCCAGCCCAAGTCCGCAACCAGTTCTGATCAAGGGATCTGAGGTGAAGGCTGTGGATTCCTACAAGTTCCTTGGGCTGTGGCTTGACAGCAGACTGGGCTGGACAACCCACACCAACCACCTGTACAGGAAGGGACAGATCACACTGTACTTTCTGAAGAGGTTGTGGTCATTTAACATCTGCAGTAAACTCCTCTGGATGTTCTTCCAGTCTGTAGTAGCCAGTGTACACAGTGCACATCCAGGCTGGACAAATTGAACAGGCATGTTGGCTCTGTGGTTGACATGAAACTGGACTCTCTGACATTGGCAAAGAAGAGAATACTGGACATTATGGATGATGCCAATCACTTTCTGCACACCGTCATCAGCAACCAGAGCAGCCTCTTCAACCACAGACTGCTCCTTCCCAAGTGCAGGACCAACAGGCTTGGAATTCGGTTGTCCCTCAGGCCATCAGACTGTTCAACTCCTCACTTGGGGGGAGGAGGAGGAGTAACAGGAATGAAAGGAACAGTAGTAGCCAGTAAACCAGTATTTATGTCTGGTATTGTCTGGTCTGCATTTATATAGTGCTTTTCTATCAGGCTATCAAAGCCCTTTACAAATAATGCCTCACATTCAGCCCGATGTGAGGGTGCTGCCATACAAGGTGCTCACTACACACCGTGAGCAACGAGGGGATTTTCCAGTTAGGCTGGGATTTGAACCAAGGATCCTCTGGTTTCAAGCCCAGTGCTTTAATCACTAGACCATCTCCTTAATTTATATTGTGTATTTATATTAATATTTGCAAACTGTTCTTTTTTACTTTCACTTTAGATACGCTGTGTGCTGCTATACGATGCTGCTGGAACCTCAATTTCCCTGAGGGAGTCTTCCCAAGGGATCCATAAAGTTCTGTCTAATCTATCTAATCTAACAAAATGTGGGAAAAGCCAAGTGCTGTGAATATTACAGTGTATGGATTTACCTAATTAAACTCAAGCAGCCACTGTTTTATTTGTGCAGCTATCAGATTTTCAATTCCCCATAATTATTGCTCATTTCGGAATAACCTTTACAAGAAAAATAGTTCAATTGTAATTAAATCACTAACAAACCAAAGTTCAGATATGGAGTTATGTTATATCACAGAAGTCCAAAACAAGCAGTGTTTGGTATAAATTTGACCAAGAACAGGGAGTTCCTACATGACTCGGAACATACAGAATTATATGTTGAATATGAAATGTTGAACATATTTAACTAAACATCGGTGTGTGTGTGAGAGAGAGAGATTTTCTTTGAGTTTGTAATTTCTCTTTAAGGCTCGCATGCATAATATGAACTTTTCTGTGCTTCTGCAGGATATCTTGGCAGGGTACAATGAGGTTCTCAGCTTGTCCCCATTTGCTGGTGCTGTTCTGGATCGGCTTACCAACCAGTCTTTGCAGACATCATTTGTGAGCTCTGGACACTCCAGCCCTGGCTTTTCTGTGGAGAGTCCAGCCTGTCCTTCTTCACCTGCATCTACTCCTGAGGTCAACGGTAAACCCACTGTGCTTTCAGTGGCTCTGCCTTCAAAGTTTGACGCTGAGCAGGTGAGTCTCCCTTTGACTACACAATGATCTGACATTTTTGTTGTCTCATGGTGTGTGTTAGTGTGCGCAATATGTGTGTGTGCATATAATTGAATATGTTTAATTAAATTATTTGCTTTTGTGGTTTAATTTATACACGTGCAATCTCACCATGTTTTGTGTGCCAGTTACAGCTTCTGATTTCGGTGCAATGAAATATGGGATATTCCTCCATTTTTCACCCTTTATGTCACATGACTTACTTGCACTGTAAGTAGTTGGTAATCAGATTTAGAAAATCCAGCTTTGCTGATGATATTCATCCGCATATACAGTAAAACCCACCTAAACCGTCAATGTATAAACGGATACTCGCACTCACCGGACTAAAGCAAAAGTCCCAATGTTTTTCTGTGGTTTTCCATGTAATGGCCCAGTCACACAGCACTCGACGATTCCTGAACGAAGGGAAAAAGTAAAAAAAAAAGTTTCAATTCGTTGAGAAAAGGTGGACGAAAGAGCTTTTATCACCGAACAGTCTGCGAAGCAAGAGTGCAAAAGGGACGAAAGAGGAACTTAACAAAACCGAAGCTCACGATCTCAATGAAAGGCGCCTGGATATTGGATATTATATTATAATGGATATTTGCTCACATGAGACAGAACGTCCCACCCCATCACAAATGCATTTTCAGTAAAACCCCCTCGGGTTTTTAATGAAAACAGTCTGGATGTGCCCAGTCACAACAGGTACGAAATGAATTTCAGCACCGACACTTGCTGATTTGAGGAAATTGGATGCCTCTATTTTTTTCAAACTGTGCTCAGACCTGGCACCTAAACAAGGCAGGCCTTGATTCAAGGCCGGTGATTATTAACAAAATGCTGCTTGCTGACTGCACTGTAATATGGTGTTAAGGTTCATATATCCCTGGGTGTGGCAAACCAAAGACAACTGCTTTAGATCAGAGCCCTCTCTGGGGCTGCGAACCCTCCCCACAGCATGACATGCACCTGCCAAACGATGGAGACCCAACAGGGCCATGATTTGTCACTTTTACATTTTCACTCCTTCCTCTCCTGTCATATTTTATCTAATAGTTTTTGCAGTGCGCCCGCAGATTACATTTTGATCATGGATCAAATACATTTGATAATAAGACACCCACCAACGCGACAAAGAACTTTAAAAGGGTCATGCGCATGTCAACGTCATTGCATGGCCACCGAGTTGTAGAAGCATAAATCAGGCTTTACGATTTTAAGGTACCACTCCGCAGCGGACTGAGGGGGAAAAAAAGAGTGGCTCAACTACATGTAATGCTTTTAATGCACATATTGCCCAGCACTTATTTAAGGCAGGTGTTTATTTTTTCAGACAAAAATTTGACTCAGCCATTAAATGAGGCAGCTCCTAATTCAAGGTCAGGCTTTTAATCAAGGAAATACGTAACCCTGATTGGTGCTGGGGATTCCCCGTAGATTGTTCGGCCTGGTCTGTTTACTAATAAAATGGATTTTAAAGGGTAAAATGAATAGTAACAGGTCTCTACAGAGTACATCAGCATGCCACACACTGAGCCTCATGTATCAATGTTGCGCACTTGTGGTGTAAATTTACGGTGTAAACTTGAAATACACCAAAGTCACCGTGACATGTATCAAGCAGGCAGCGCTGTAGCCACGGATCGTGCTCCATAACAATCCCGCAAAGGCGGGATTTGTATTGATTATTATGTAGTATAATCAGGAAAGTGTTATTTATGTAACATATGCATTGATTTGTAGAATGAATGAATGAATGAAAACTGTTTATTTCGAACATTTGATACAACAATAATGGCACTGATCATCTTCATTTTTATGTGGATTCCAGCACTGGTTCATTTTGGTGTATAATTTACGCCACCTCTCAACCTGGTGTATATTTTCAGCGCAGCGTACGCCAACGACCAAATTGATAAATGCCAAGTAGCGCAGCCGTTTTGGCGTACACCCCATATACGCTCAAATATCGCCGTACGCACGTTGATACATGAGGCCCAATGTCACCAACAGTTAATCAGAGAAATTGAGTAGTGCCGTCTGTGGTTGCAAGAGACGGAGATAGCAGCTTGTCATGCATGTAAACAGTGCCATCTTGTGGTCATAGTTTACAGTACTGTATTGTTTATTTATTTATTTATTTATTTAATATAGTGCATCCGGAAAGTATTCACAGTGCTGCACTTTGTCCACATTTTGTTATGTTACACCCTTGTTCTGAAATGGAGTAAACTCATGGGGATAGTCGTGTGAATACTTTGTAAATACTTTCCAGGTGCACTGTACAAGTTGCTTTGGAATATGTTGTAGGACCTCCCAAACTCATTAAAAACAGACAAAACAAACAAACAGCCAAAAAAAAAAACAACCCAGTGATTTGTAGTCAAGATGTCACCATGAAAGAGAGTCATGTCTGTACTTTTGACACCATATTATCTTTTAATTTAGATATTAAAGGTTACTAAAAAGCCTTTTTCCAGTTTGGAAAAATTCCAGAGATTGTTCCCATATTGGTTCAGTAGCTTTTGCTTAAGCATGATTTCATTTTATCCAAGTTTCATATGGCTATTAAATTTTCTAATTTTTTGTTTTTTCCATTTATTTTTGGCTGTTTATTCGGATTGTAGTGGCAGCTGACTAAACAGCTCATCCTACACTTCCCTATTCACGGCCAAGTCCTGTAACTCTTCCCGAGGGATCCTGAGGCATTCCCAAGCCAGATGGGAAATATAATCTCTCCAGCGTACCTTGGGTTTCCCCAGGGCCTCCTCCCTGTTGGATGTGCTTGGCAGGTGTCTCTAGGGAGATCACTTGGAAGCATCCTCACTAGATGCCTGAACCACCTCACCTGGCTAGTTTCAATGCGAAGCAGCAACAGCTCTACTTGGAGTCCCTCCCAGATAGTCAAGCTTCTCACTCTGTCGAGGAGTGTAAACCCAGATACCTGACAGAGGACTCTTACTTCCACCACTCTTATTTCCTTACTCTTACTTCCGCCGCTTGTTTCCGTGACCGTTATTCTTTCAGTCATTACCCAAAATTCATGACTGTAGGTCAGGACAGGAATGTAATTTGACTGATAAAACGAGAGTGTCACCTTCTGGGCTCAGCTCCTTCTTCACCACAATGGTCTGGTACAGCTTCCCTAAAACATCAGGCGCCGCCCCAATCTGTCTGTCGATCTCATGCTCAAACTTATCCCCATTTGTGATCAAAACCCCGAGATACTTAAACTCCTCCAATTGGGGCAGTAACTCTCTCCTCACCCGCAGTGGGCAATCCACCCTTTTCTTCCAGAGGACCATGGTCTCAGTTGTTTCACACTTGGCATCAAATCTGAACATTTCAATAATGCTCTATTTATTTAGTTTACTTTGACATGCTTGTCTGTTGACAGTCATGTTAATTTACAGTTGTATGCAAACGTTTGGGCACCCTTGATAATTTTCACGATTTTTCTTTATAAATCATTGGTTGTCTGGATCAGAAATTTCAGTTAAATATGTCATATAGTAGACGAACAGACTGACATTTGAGAAGTGAAATGAAGTTTGTAGTATTTATAGAAAGTGTGCAATAATTATTTAAACAAAATTAGGCAGGTGCATAAATTAATTGATTTGAATACATTTAGCACTAATTATTGGAAGACAAAATTGGCTTGATAAGCACTATTAAGTGCGCCATGAGCGGCTCCGTCCCGACGCGCGAATTCCTCTGCACGTCTTTCATTACAAAATCTCCTGTAACAGTGGAATGTGCCGCAAAAGTGCTGATGTCCACATTTTCTGCGATTTCTCTGGTAGTCACACGACGTGCCAGATCAACACAGCCTTCACTTTGGAACTGATCTGGTCGTTTCAGCCTGTCGATGGCCGCTCGGAGCGCGGCGCGCCCTCTGCCGGTGTGGGCCGTCTTTAATCCGGTTGTAATGGTCCTTAATCTGTGTTGAAAGTGAGCTTGAAGTTGGAGGTTCATCTTGGAAACTCCGGCCAAATCACCTACGTTGACGTCACCATGAGCAGTCGGTGTAAATAATCAATGAAGAGCTATTGAACTAATTATGATAATACAATGCAGGTTATGTCTTAAGACTGAGGTCACAATGTCACTGATGTTGACTGTTGCTCTTGTTTACAATTTGTATCTTGGAATTGTCAACCGGGAAATAGTGACATTTCTGTTTGTCTGGATTCCTGTTCCTGTTAGCTAAAAACACTCTGTATGTTCTGTCAGTCTGGTGTAGTATCGTTGCCCTCATCCAGTCACCACTGGTTACTCAGCGGTTTGATGACTGCTCATGAATGCTGCCAGTTAATCAGTTTGGTCTTCATCCTTGTTGCTGTCAGATCCTGAACCTGCGCCAGCGGCAGGCGGAGCTGGAGCGCCAGCGGCAGGCGGAGCTGGAGCGCCAGCGGCAGGCGGAGCTGGAGCGCCAGCGGCAGGCGGAGCGGCAGGCGGAGCTGGAGCGCCAGCGGCAGGCGGAGCTGGAGCGCCAGCGGCAGGCGGAGCTGGAGCGCCAGCGGCAGGCGGAGCGGCAGCGGCAGCGGCAGGCGGAGCTGGAGCGGCAGGCGGAGCTGGAGCTGGAGCGGCAGGCGGAGCTGGAGCGGCAGGCGGAGCTGGAGCGGCAGGCGGAGCTGGAGCGGCAGGCGGAGCTGGAGCTGGAGCGGCAGGCGGAGCTGGAGCTGGAGCGGCAGGCGGAGCTGGAGCTGGAGCGGCAGGCGGAGCTGGAGCGGCAGGAGCTGGAGCGCCAGCGGCAGGAGCGGCAGGCGGAGCTGGAGCGCCAGCGGCAGGAGCGGCAGGCGGAGCTGGAGCGCCAGCGGCAGGAGCGGCAGGCGGAGCTGGAGCGCCAGCGGCAGGAGCGGCAGGCGGAGCTGGAGCGCCAGCGGCAGGAGCGGCAGGCGGAGCTGGAGCGCCAGGCGGAGCTGGAGCGCCAGGCGGAGCTGGAGCGCCAGGCGGAGCTGGAGCGCCAGGCGGAGCTGGAGTGCCAGGCGGAGCTGGAGCGCCAGTGGCAGGCGGAGCTTCAGCGCCAGTGGCAGGCGGAGCTTCAGCGCCAGTGGCAGGCGGAGCTTCAGCGCCAGGCGGAGCTGGAGCGCCAGGCGGAGCTTCAGCGCCAGTGCCAGGCGGAGCTGGAGCGCCAGGCGGAGCTTCAGCGCCAGTGGCAGGCGGAGCTGGAGCGCCAGGCGGAGCTTCAGCGCCAGTGGCAGGCGGAGCTGGAGCGCCAGGCGGAGCTTCAGCGCCAGTGGCAGGCGGAGCTGGAGCGCCAGGCGGAGCTTCAGCGCCAGTGGCAGGCGGAGCTTGAGCGCCAGGCGGAGCGCCAGCGGCAGGCGGAGCTGGAGCGCCAGGCGGAGCTTCAACGCCAGTGGCAGGCGGAGCTGGAGCGCCAGGCGGAGCTTCAGCGCCAGTGCCAGGCGGAGCTTCAGCGCCAGCGCCAGGCGGAGCTTCAGCGCCAGGCGGAGCTTCAGCGCCAGGCGGAGCTGGAGCGCCAGGCGGAGCTGGAGCGCCAGGCGGAGCTTCAGCGCCAGTGGCAGGCGGAGCTGGAGCGCCAGGCGGAGCTTCAGCGGCAGGCGGAGCTGGAGCGCCAGGCGGAGCTTCAGCGGCAGGCGGAGCTGGAGCTTCAGCGGCAGGCGGAGCTGGAGCTTCAGCGGCAGGCGGAGCTGGAGCTTCAGCGGCAGGCGGAGCTGGAGCGCCAGCGGCAGGCGGAGCTGGAGCGCCAGCGGCAGGCGGAGCTGGAGCGGCAGGCGGAGCTGCAGCGGCAGGCGGAGCTGCAGCGGCAGGCGGAGGGCAGGGAGAGACTACGGAACCTCAACACTATCCAGGAGGAGATCTTGCAGCTCAACCAGCAGCTGCAGCTGTCCACCCAGACTATTACCTTCATCCCGCCAACCTGTCTCAGTACATACAGCACCCGTGGGAACCAGCTCTGCTCACAGGTGTCAGAGGTTGTGAGAAAAACATCACAGTTCAGTTATGGAGTTTGTTTATATTTGATATTTCTTGCTCTGAAAGGGGGGGGGGGGGGGTCACTCGAAGGAATACCCTTGTGACTGTGAGGTCTGCATTTTTTAGTTTATTTATTTTTACTTTATTTTTGTTACTTTAACTGTCTGACATCCACAGCATCATCTTCTTTTTGGCTCCTCCCCTGGTGGGGACACCACAGCAGATCATCAGTCTCCATCTCACCTGGTCCTCTGCATCTTCCTCTGTCACACCAACCGCCCCATGCCCTCCACCCGGCAAGTCCATAAACCTTCTATTTAGCCTCAGTCTTGTCATCTTGCCTGGTGGCTCCATCCTCAGCATCCTTCTCCCTGTGTACCCTGTAAACCTGTTCATCCTCATCACTCCCAAAGCAAATCACAGCATCATCAGCTCCGCCTCCTGTCTTGTTGTTAGCACTGTCTTGTACACTTTCCCCTTCACGCTTGCAAATGTCCTTCTATCACAAATCAGTCCTGCCTTTTGTCCACCCACTCCACCCTGCCTGCACTTCATGCCTGTATCACACTCTCCACTTCTTTGCATAGTTCACCCTCCAAGTATTCCAACTCATCTACTTTCAGCAGTGCTCCACTGTGCTCCTCTTACCATTTATTGCTTGAATAGTTTGCTTAAATTCAGCTCAGGTGTAGAACATTGTTCAGTTTGAGTCTGTCTTTCTGGGACATATTCAATGAAACTATTATATGCAGATTGTAGCTTGAACAAAAAATTATATATATATATATATATATATATACCCACACACTGAGGAAAATAAGTATTTGAACACACTGCAATTTCCTCCTCCATACAGATCTTCTCTAGATCTTTCAGGTTTTCAAAGATTTTCTGTTGAGTTCAGGTCTGGAGACTGGCCAGGCCACTCCAGGACCTTGAAATGCTTCTTACGGAGCCCCTCCTTAGTTGCCCTGGCTGTGTGTTTGGGGTCATTTCATGCTGGAAGACCCAGCCGTGACCCATCTTCAATGCTCTTACTGAAGGAAGGAGGTTGTTTGCCAAAATCTCGCAATACATGACCCCATCCATCCTCCCTTCAATACGGTGCAGTCGTTCTGTCCCCTTTGCAGAAGAGCACCCCCAGAGTATGATGTTTCCACCCCCATGCTTCATGGTTGGGATGGTTTTCTTGGGGTTGTTCTCATCCTCTAATCAGAGGTGGGACAAAGTCGTCATGAATAGTCAAGTCTCAAGTCAGCATATTTGTAATAGTGCATCCCAAAATCCTAGGTTTCCCCCTTTTGCATTGTTTTTGTTTTCAAAAATGTGCATCATGTTCTTTGTGTCAAAACACAAACAAGAACTAGGATTTAGATGTGAGTAAGACTTCTCTCTTCTTCCAGGGAGATTTTCCTTGCATGGAGGACATGAATGTGGCGGATCGAACCCTTCACGAAATGAGGGATCTCCTCCAGCTGTTGCACAGAGAGGCCTCTGAGGTGCAGGAGAAAAAGAAAAAGGAGCAGGAGGAGGAAGAGGAGCTACAAAAGCAGGCAGCGATTCAGGCCCAGCAGCTGGCCGAGAAGACGGCCGCACAGTTGGCCAGGGAGAAAGCTGAGAGAAAAGGTGAGATTCAGACAGTGGAAGCAATCAGGAAAATTAAATACTTGTGTTAGCTCACTGTGTGGGACCATGGTATAAGCACATTAAACAACGAGAAGCCGTGCATTATACGGTTTGAATGCACAACACCGATACTTGACATTGTATTTTTCAGATTTATTCCTGCATGTTACTTTTGTATTGGTAAACATTTGACGCATGGTTTCTGCCACCAGGGCTGAAGTCCAACGCAGATGATGCTACACTGACGTGGTACAACCAGCTTCAGGAATCGGCAAGTCAGTGCGCTCAGTCCTTCAGTCTGCTCTCATCTTCTAAAGATACCCAGGTTGGTTTGTGCTTTTGCTTGTGAACTTCTATAATGCAGTCTTTGGTTAGTATTAAGAAATTGCCTATGTATGTGAAAATCAGTCCCCCTGTGTTTTGAATGCTACTGGGGTTTAAGTGTTTTGGTGGGGTCAAACAAAAATCATGAACTTCTCAGATTTCTTCTGCAATCCGCAAAAGTTGAAGTTCTTGGAAACTATTTCATACTAGAATTTTTAAATGTGCTTTAAAGAGTTCTAGTCTCTTCCTGCTGAGCTTGTAATTATGAGATGATCATGCATTTTAATGCAAGCTAAAGGAGTTCAGATGGTTGCTCTTTGTCTACTGTTATATTAGTTATTACTGGCCTTCAGCCTAAAACTGCGCAATAGAAAAATATAGAAAATTTGCCAGATTTCTCACTTGTCTGCTACTTTTGAATGTGAACTTTATGTAATTTTTAGAGAATTAAATTCATATGTAAAAGTGATCCCATGGTGGGTGATAATGGCAACAAAGGATTTATTTATTTATTGTGCTACAGAACATTTATTTTGTGCCACAATGGTGACATGTTAGACAAGTAAGAAAAAAACCTGCTGTTGAAGTGATTCTTATGTGAAACAGCAGCTGACGACTTGATTTATTTCTGAGTTGGTTTTTGTGCAGACTGTTTTGATTTCTCTTCCCTGCATTCAGATCAAGAAGCTGAGGATGGACCTTAAGAAAGCAGCCACCAAGCCTATTAATCAGATCTCCAGCGTCTCTGGGTCCCAGCTTCGAGAAATCTTCGACAAGTTGGACAAGCTGCTCTCCGGACGACCGGTGGTGACTGGGGGGAGGTCCGTCTCCACCTCTGATCATCCACAGGGCCTGGACTTTGTTTATTATAGAATGGCAGAGATGCTTGTGGTGAGTCATCTTACTTGTGTCTAATATATAAAGTAACAAAAGAGTTGGTTTCAAAAAGCAGATAGCACAATAATAAGAAATGGTGGTCAGGTAAAATTCCCAAAATACCTTTTACATTTTTAAATTGAGTCTTTAATATTAAAGGTAAATTCTTTCCCCCTCTTTGTTACAACCACTATTTTCATGTCCCTTTAATTTACAAAATTACCCTGATACTAGAGCTCTTGCCATAATTCTATTGCGCCTGCATTAGTGGTAACTGTCCACCAGGTGGAGTTATTGCTCCATTTCAAAAACCTGGAGCAGGCTGCTGTGCATCACGACAATGAACCTGCACTGTATATCCTTTTCCTGCTTTGTGAGCATCAAGTGTAAACTGATGCACTGTCTGACTCGGGCACAGACAGCGCATGCGTGAGCGGGGTGCTTGCGAGCGTTTGAAGCTACATAGGAGTCTAACGCTTTTGGACTTTTGCACTATATATTTTGGGATTTTTAATCCTTGTTGCGCTCTGCTTTTTTGAATGCAAGTCACTGACGAACAACTGGGACCAAAGAAAGTGGCTGAGGATATCGATGACATCAAACGATCTCTGGAGTTTTTGTCGGAAGAGGTTTCTGCTGTCAGGCTGCAGCAGAAAACCATTCTGGACTTGGTCGAGGAGGTGAAGGTGCTGAAACTCCAGAATGATGAAAAGGATAAGCACATATGCGATTACATCAGACATGCTTGAACCCTCGTGCGCATGCGTGAGTTTTGTCACGCCTGTCGGTGACGTCATTCGCCTGTGGGCAGGCTTTGAATGAGGGAGTGGTACAGCCCTCCGGCTATTTTTTCATTGTTCAGGAATGGCGCTTTCCTTTATCAAAATTTTTTTCTGGACCTATGACGCACATCCGAGTGGACACCATTCAAGAAATTCAGCTGGTTTTCGGTGAAAAGTTTAACGGCTGATCAGAGATTATGGAGTGTTACTCTCGCTTTAAGGACTGCCCACAGCGCCGGTCGACGCGGCGCGTTCCGAGGTCCCGTCGTCTGGGTGTTTTGAGCTGAAAACATTCACATTTCAGACTGTTGATCCAGGACGTCATGAGATAACAGAGGATTTTCAGAAGAGGTCGGGATCAGCATTTTATCCGGACATTCCACTGGTTAAAGGAGATTTTGTATGAAAGACGTGCGGACAGATTGGCTTGTCGGCGCACAGCCGCTCATGGCGACGTGCCACAGGAAAAAACACCTCTGTGTTGATAAACCATCTGTAAAATTCAGGCGGCTTTTGATGGATTTCAGCAAGTGAGTATCTGAGAAATTGTTTAACAGCTGGGCATGTTCCAGCTTGTCCTGTAAGACTCGAAACACCCAGACGATGGGGCCTCGGAGCGCGCCGCGCCGACCGTCTCCATGGGCAGTCCTTAAAGCGACAGTAACACTCCAAAATCTCTCATCAGCCATTAAAATTTTCACCGTAAACCAGCTGAATTTCTCGAATGGTGTCCACTCAGTTGTGCCTTACAGTTTTTGAAAAAAAATTTGATCAAGCAAAGCAGCAGTCTCTGAGCCATTCTAAAAAATGAAAAAATCGACGAGAGGGTGGACCACTACTCACTCAAAGCCTGCCCACAGGCGAATGACCGTAACC
>NC_047124.1:33847346-33920873 GCF_902500255.1 Thalassophryne amazonica | reverse complement strand
GACAGGCGTGAAAAAACTCTCGCATGCCCACGAGGGTTCAAGCATGTCTGATGTAATCGCACGTGATTCAAATCCATATAGTTTTTGAAAAAATAATAAACCAAATCAATTTTATTTATATAGCGCCAAATCACAACAAACAGTTGCCCCAAGGCGCTTTATATTGTAAGGCAAGGCCATACAATAATTATGTAAAACCCCAACGGTCAAAACGACCCCCTGTGAGCAAGCACTTGGCTACAGTGGGAAGGAAAAACTCCCTTTTAACAGGAAGAAACCTCCAGCAGAACCAGGCTCAGGGAGGGGCAGTCTTCTGCTGGGACTGGTTGGGGCTGAGGGAGAGAACCAGGAAAAAGACATGCTGTGGAGGGGAGCAGAGATCGATCACTAATAATTAAATGCAGAGTGGTGCATACAGAGCAAAAAGAGAAAGAAACAGTGCATCATGGGAACTCCCCAGCAGTCTAAGTCTAGAGCAGCATAATTAAGGGATGGTTCAGGGTCTCCTGATCCAGCCCTAACTATAAGCTTTAGCAAAAAGGAAAGTTTTAAGCCTAATCTTAAAAGTAGAGAGGGTGTCTGTCTCCCTGATCCGAATTGGGAGCTGGTTCCACAGGAGAGGAGCCTGAAAGCTGAATGCTCTGCCTCCCATTCTACTCTTACAATCCTTAAGAACTACAAGTAAGCCTGCAGTCTGAGAGCGAAGCGCTCTATTGGGGTGATATGGTACTATGAGGTCCCTAAGATAAGATGGGACCTGATTATTCAAAACCTTATAAGTAAGAAGAAGAATTTTAAATTCTATTCTAGAATTAACAGGAAGCCAATGAAGAGAGGCCAATATGGGTGAGATATTCTCTCTCCTTCTAGTCCCTGTCAGTACTCTAGCTGCAGCATTTTGAATGAACTGAAGTCTTTTCAGGGAACTTTTAGGACAACCTGATAATAATGAATTACAATAGTCCAGCCTAGAGGAAATAAATGCATGAATTAGTTTTTCAGCATCACTCTGAGACAAGACCTTTCTAATTTTAGAGATATTGTGCAAATGCAAAAAAGCAGTCCTATATACGAGGGCTGTCCATAAAGTATAGGTCCTTTTAATTTTTTTCAAAAACTATATGGATTTCATTCATATGTTTTAACGTCAGACATGCTTGAACCCTCGTGCGCATGCGTGAGTTTTTCCACGCCTGTCGGTGACGTCATTCGCCTGTGAGCACTCCTTGTGGGAGGAGTCGTCCAGCCCCTCGTCGGAATTCCTTTGTCTGAGAAGTTGCTGAGAGACTGGCGCTTTGTTTGATCAAAATTTTCTAAACCTGTGAGACACATCGAAGTGGACACCGGTTCGAAAAATTAAGCTGGTTTTCACTGAAAATTTTAACGGCTGAGAGATTTTGAGGTGATACTGTCGCTTAAGGACTTCCCACGGTGCGAGACGTCGTGCAGCGCTCTCAGGCGCCATCATCAGCCTGTTTCAAGCTGAAAACCTCCACATTTCAGGCTCTATTGATCCAGGACGTCGTGAGAGAACAGATAAGTTTCAGAAGAAGTCGGTTTCAGCATTTTATCCGGATATTCCTTTGTTAAAGGAGATTTTTTTTTAATGAAAGACGTGCGGGCGGATTGCAGCGTCGGCTCGCAGCCGCCGCGACGCTCCGCCACAGGAAAAACACCTCTGTTGGAAGCCTTAAGGACAAGTTGGAACATGTCCAGCTGTTAAACAATTTCTCATATACTCATTCCACTGAAAGCCATCAAAAGCCGCCTGGATTTTACAAATGGTTATCAACACGGCGGTGTTTTTCCTGTGCCGCCGCACCGCACCGGCTGCGTCCCGACGCGGGGACCCGTCCGCACGTCTTTGATTAAAAAAAATCTCCTTTAACAGAGGAATATCCCGATAAAATGCTGAAACCGACTTCTTCTGAAACTTTAAAGTATTAACTTAAAATATAAAAAGAAGTTTGACAGGAGCTCAAACAAAACACATCTTACTCCATCACCAGCTCAACAGTGCCCCCGGGTAAAAGGTAACAGGTTACTTTATTTATACCCGTAGGTAGATTTGCTTGCAGCCAGCAAGGTAAACGTCTAATGCACATACAGGAAACACAATGTTACAACACATATTTGACATAAAATTATGTTAAAACTAAAATACCATTTAAAAAAAAAACAAAAAAAAAACTCAAAAGTAAAGGTAAAAGTGTTCAAGGTTCCAACAAGTAAAAGTCCCTTTGGCTGCTCCCTTGTTTGCGCTCGGGGTCGCCACAGCAAATCCAGGGTGGATCTGCATGTTGATTTGGCATAGATTTTTATGCCGGATGCCCTTCCTGACGCAACTCCACATTACATGGAGAAATGTGGCAGGGGTGGGATTTGAACCCGGAGCCTTCTGAACTGAAACCAAGCGCATTAACCACTTGGCCACCACATTTAAAAAGAACAGATCAATAAAAGGCAGTGAAAATCCATGTGTGATACCAGCTGCTGCTTATTCAGTTCAATGATAGCTGCAGGGGCGAAGCTATTTCTGTTCCGCTTAGATCTCCACCTTGTCATTTTTATTTATTTATTTTTTCCATCTGTAGAAACAAGGAGAAGAGGAAGTGGCTTCCCATCACAAAGCAGCCTTCCCCATCGCTGTGGTGGTCTCGGGCATATGGGAGCGCCACCCTCGATTGGGAGACCTCATCCTCGCTCACTTGCACAAGAAGTGTCTGTATGCAGTCCCACATTACCCCCCAAAGAAGGCCGGCACATCTATGGAAGAATATCAGAGGTCAGTGGAACAAACGCGTCACTGTGTGTTTCATGGAGACACAGTATGGGCTCTTGTGAAAGTATCTCTGTAATGACACGCAGTTGCTATTTCATATTTACAGACATGGTTGCCCCTTGGGTGGTAGAATATCTGATGCAGTTTCCAGGATGCTCTGTGCTAACATTAAACATATTAATGAGAATAAAGTCAGCTAATTTGGGAACGCAACTCCTTACCAATCTATGGTACACATAGATTATTTTTACCCGAGGCCATCAAATACGGCCATCGGCTCTTGCGAAGACTTGCCGTCCGTCCGTCTGTCTGTCTGTCTGTGCTCAGCATAAGTCCAGTGCTGTTGCTGCCAGAGTCTTCAAATTCACAGGGAGCATTCTTGGGACACAGACCTTGGATAATTGGCAATAAAATATATCAGTGACCACTAATTATTACTGTGTGCAGATAAACTTACACTCATGGATACTTTTATGTTGTGCTGCTAACCGGGACATTAAATAATGTGCAATGTGTCCTTTAGTGATCATAATTGTTTCACATGTTGTGTGCTTCCTCTTGGAAAAATAGATTTTAAAAATAAGAGAAATGTGTGTAAGGTTTTGTGTATTATGTCATCACATCTGCAGGGTTCTCGGTTATCGTGTTGATGACTCTGGAGTTGAAGCCCATGGGATTTTCCTGAATCGGATGACTGGCATGATTCGTCTCTATGCTGGCATCATCCAGCTGAAGTGGCCCGACAGCTCCAAGCAGGTGGTAACAAACAGCGACATCAAATACACACGCACACACACACACCCCATAAATATTTTTGCCCTTTGACAAATTTGCAACTTGCAGTTTCAGAACCAGCCTCCATATATGTGCCAAGTGTGGTGTAAACTTTAGTGGAAAAACCTACATTTTGACCTATGACCTGGTCCTAATGGTTGACCTTTGGTAAATTTGGTCTTAGTTGGTGATTCCAGAACCCACGTCCTTAAGTGTCAGGTTGGGTGTAATTTGGACACAATACCTGGGAGGAATGGAAGGAAAAAAGAGACAAATTTTTCTCAAGTTAATGTGTTGTTGTGTCATTTTGTTTGTGTGTTGTTGTGAGACATGTGAATAGCTGATGTTGGACCTCATGTTGTTTCAGTTGGGCACTCACGGTTTGAACCACGGCTGGCGCTGGATCGCCCAGATGCTGAACATGGAGCCAATGACTGATGTCACAGCGACGCTGCTGTTTGATTTCCTGGAAGTGAGTTTTGTGTGTGTGTGTGTGTGTGTGTGTGTGTGTGTGTGTGTGTGTGTGTGTGTGTGTGTGTGTGTGTGTGTGTGTGTGTGTGTGTGTGTGTGTGTGTGTAAGGCTGAAGCAACCGAACATGAAGCAGGGGAACCTCATGACCGTGTTTTCTGTAACTGCTGAGAGTTTGTTCTACTGAAAATGCTGCAGAAACGGTCTCCCAGTGGTCTTCAGGAGTAACTATATCAGCACACTTGGAGCTTTGTGTGTTTAGAGAGAATGCTCTGGTTCATTTTAAAACTTTTTCTGTGCTTCTGCATTTTGTGGAGGTGTCTAAACTGTCGCCTTCATGCAGGTTTGTGGTCACGCGTTGATGAAAGCCTATCAGGACCAGTTCTGGAAACTCATCCTGCTGCTGAAAGAGGAATACCTCCCAAGGTACATGCTCACCTTCGACCTTAAATATGTGCATCACCTTAATGTGAACAGTTCCAGAATACTTCAAATTATGAATGTAGTGTTTTTTTGTTTTTTTTTTAGGAAACACAATTTCACTGAAGAGTTTTGAATTATTAAATGAATCACTTGAGTCAAACATTTTGAAGCTTTTGAGTCCCGACGTCCAATTTAATTTAGATCCACTTCAAAATGACAAAAAAGTATAAATGTCAAAGAATATTCAATAAAATGTCAATGAATATCTTAGAGCGCAAAGTCAAATATCTCCCTTTGTTCAGCATCCAGGATTTAAGTTTTTTTCAAATCAATTTCTTATTAAATTGTATTCAGTTTGTCACTTTTCTACCTGATTAAAGCTTTTGAAAAGTAAACCTGCCAAACTTTGGGTTAGATCTTATTTAAAACCAGATTATCTGAAATGTAGCCTGATTAAATCCCCCCTGCCCCTCCAAAAAAAAAAAAAAGGTTTGTATGAACTGTCTGTGGCCTTGGTGTTCTTCCTTCTGATGAGTATTTTATTTGTCTGCAGGATTGAGTCTGTGACGATCAGCGGGGACATGGCCTCCTTTGCCCGACTCAAGTTGTTTGTCGAGGTGCGTCACTCGGTGCTCGACAAATTTAAAAAGTCACATTTAAGCATGCAATGTCTTAAAAAAATGATCACTTTGTCTTTCACCTGCAGACGTCGCTGCAGAGTCGTTACATCAGCCCGCCTGAAGGTCAGCTGACCGCGTCCTTCTGGAGCTCATGACGTTGGAGAAGTCAGCAATAATTGGACAACAAAATTATGATTGCATTATGATGTCTTTGTCTTTTTGTAGAGACTTTTTGTAGATATGCTGCTATATGATTCTCTCCCTCAGCCCCAACCAGTCCCAGCAGAAGACTGCCCCTCCCTGAGCCTGGTTCTGCTGGAGGATTCTTCCCGTTAAAAGGGAGTTTTTCCTTCCCACTGTCGCCAAGTGCTTGCTCACAGGGGGTCGTTTTGACCGTTGGGGTTTTTCTGTAATTATTGTATGGCTTTGCCTTACAATATAAAGCACCTTTGGGCAACGGTTGTGAGATTTGGCGCTATATAAATAAAATTGATTTGATTTTATTTTGATTTGTAAAAAAAGAAATGTAAATAAAGTTTGAAAAAAGGAAAAAAAGCTTCTGTTTACATTTTGCTTCTGGAAACACGAGTCCAAGGTATGGTTTTTGAACGTACAATGTGAGCAGTCAGATCGCATCAGAGCATCAGGCCGTACAGTGTGAGAACATTATGTGCTCCCAACTTTTACACCCTGCGGTTTTGTCACACAGTTTGAGCTGGAGCCAAGTACAATGATTGAAAATATCGTACAGTGTCTGCCCAGCTTTACGAAACAAGAAAAGATTTTTAAAGTGTTGAAAAATTTGAATGAAGGGCAACGAAAACATCAATCCGTCCGTGTTTCATTTTGCTGTCGTTCTTGATCTTTTTAAACAAAGACAAAGGCAAGATGGTTTGCACATATGCAGGGGACAGATACAGGACATATCAGGAGAAGGATGCTGAGGATGCAGTTGCCACAGAGGAGGAGTGGAAAAAGATTTACGCATGTGGTCAGAGAGCATATGCAGGTGGTCTTTGTGATGGAATTAGATGTCTTTCTTTTAATATTAAATTTAAGCTTTGGCTACAATGTTCCTAATAACAAAAAGCTGAAGTCATGTGCTCACTGGATAGAGGTGCTTGGCAGTGCTGATACCTTTGCAAGATGAAGATCCGCATCTGTAGGGGCCCTCTTCCTGCCCTTCTGCACAATTTTGAGACTTGGATATTAACCTATGACCTAAGGTGATGACTGGTTGTCTCTCTGGAGGACCCTTGGGTACGATCACCTGATATTGTGGCTATGTGGTGATTTTCTCCAAGCATGATCCAGCAGTGTTGGCACCAGCGGATGGAGAAGTCCATGGTGACACCCACATCTCACCTGGCTGTGGTAGATAACATGGCTTCTCTTAAGCGGTGGATTAGAGCCTGATCAGTATATCGGTTGGTGGGTGATATGAGCCTGTTAGTGTTATTTTTGCTGATATAAAAACTTATTTTCCAAAATAAACAATGCAGAAATACTGTTTGGCTGTTGGAAATGATGTCATTACATAGTTTGTCCAACAGAGGTAGGTTCAATGGCATCACTCCTTGGTCACATTAACTACAAGAGACAGAGGAAAAGCGACCAGCCGTCACTCATTTTCAGCCAGAGTGGGCATTTTACAGCGACGTTATACTGGCAGGTAGGCGAGGTCAAAATAGGCAAGACGTCTATTTTGTGCAAATGCTGAGCGGCTAAAGTCGTGGACTATCAATCTCAGTGACGGCAGCGTGATGTGGTTTAGTTGTATGCTCTATTCATCAATAATAAAATTAATGTTTGAACTGTAACAAATCGAGCCTCGACTACATTTCTTTATTATAACGTCTTGACATTGAAATGTGGCGAGCCATTGCCATTTTTTAAAATGTAAATTTATATCAGCAGATATTTTGGTGTAATATTTTTGCTTTTACTCTTTAAAAATCTGCATTGTATATGCCACCCCAACAAATCCATATTGTATGGGCTCTAGTGGGGCTGGACCTGTTGTCTGTCTGGGTGGTTGCCATCCAGAGCTCAAGGCGATTCTGTGATGTAATGTGATGTGGTGGATGGAGCAATGCTCAGAGATCTGACCTGATTCCAAATAAGATCTCGGCATTAATTTGTTCAGCTTATTAACCTCTTTGAGTTTGAAGAGGTTCATGTGATAAAGTTCCTACCTTGACTTCTGCTTCAGCTGAGCGAGTTCCTGTGTGTGATTTAAAACCGTGCACGCTGGTCTCACTTAACATGAGTCATCCTGCTGACAAACAGACAAACAAACTGACCGAAAACATAACCTCCTTGGTGGAGGTAATAACAGATGGTAGAGTGTAATACCGGCTATAAAGACAGGGGACACATTTTCTGGCAGGCTGACAGATGATAGCTGGCTCATGTAAGCGCTGCACTGAGTGATTCGCTCTCTGTTTTCATTATATACTGACCCACACATGTGCACTCGTAAATGGGAGCACTGAGCTCCTCACACTGGGTCCTGAACTTTGGACCTTGTCACTTGTTTGTGCAGTTTGTCTTGTTGCTCCAACAAAATAGTTAGAAAGATCTGTGGAGACATATGTCGTTTCTTGCTTATTTGAATTATACCCAACATTTTGTTTCCTTTATAGGTCGTCCTTGCATTTTCTTTCTTCATTTTGTTTTGTAATTCTTACTTTATATTTCTCTGTATTTTGACACTTTGATTGTATGAAAGTGTGTAGTTCCTAGATGTATCTTTTTCTATATTCTGTTTGTGTTCATTTGGAAAAAAATCTATCTTGCTGATGGTCACAACTTTCAGTAAAGAAGAACCAGAACTGTGAACCCACAAGAATGACATGAACTGACCCATAAACGTAAGTTAATTCATATTACAAGGGCAATTTCCCAATGGAGGTATTTTTTTATAGTTATTCTTATTATAATTATTATTTTTGTCCACAGCAGACTCACCACCTCCCGCTGACACCCCCATCCTCTGAATGGTTTGTACTGATACTGAACACTCAAAGTTCTTTTATGCTTTGGTTCTTTCTCAGTGTGTATTTTCTGATGTTTGGGATACAAACTAAAACACACAACTGCACCACAACCTCCTTGTGACCTTTGACCTGAGGCCTGCCAGACAAGCAGAACATCACTATGACAATGTGACGTCTTTGTGTCTGTTGTCCTGTTTGTCTTGTGTCTGTCAGATGACGTGTGAACATTAGAGGTGTAATAATAGTCAGCTTTGTGTTTTGTGGATCTGGAGAAGGCGTTTGACTGTGTCCCTTGAGGCTCCCTGTGGGGGGTGCTCCGGGAGTACGGGGTCCGGGGTCCTTTGCTAAGGGCTATCCGGTCCCTGTACGACCGCAGCAGGAGCTTGGTTCACATTGCCGTTAGTAAGTCAAACCTGTTTCCAGTGCACACTGGCCTCCACCAGGGCTGCCCTTTGTCACTGGTTCTGTTCATGACCTTTATGGACAGAATTTCTTGGCGCAGCCAGGGTGTAGAGGGGGTCCGGTTTGGGAACCACAGAATCTCATCTCTGCTGTTTGCGGACAATGTGGTCCTGTTGGCTTCATCAAACCAGGACCTTCAGCGTGCACTGGGGTGGTTTGCAGCCGAGTGTGAAGCGTCCGGGATGAAGATCAGCATCTCCAAATCCAAGGCCATGGCTCTGGACCAGAAAAAGGTGCCTTGCCTTCTTCAGGTCAGTGGAGTGTCCTTGCCTGAAGTGGAGGAGTTTAAGTATCTCGGGGTCTTGTTCATGAGTGAGGGACGGATGGAGCGTGAGATCGATAGATGGATCGGTGCAGCATCTGCAGTGATGCGGTGTTGGACTGTCGCGGTGAAGAGAGAGCTGAGTAGGGGGGCAAACCTCTCGATTTACCGATCGATCTACATTCCGATCCTCACCTATGGTCATGAGATTTGGTTCATGACCGAAAGAACAAGATCACAAGTACAAGTAGCTAAGATGAGTTCCCTCCGCAGGGTGGCTGGGCGATCCCTTAGAGATAGGGTGAGGAGCTCGGTCACTCGGGAGGAGCTCGGAGTCGAGCCGCTGCTGCTCCTCCACATCGAAAGGAGCCAGCTGAGGTGGCTCGGGCATCTTTTCCAGATGCCCTCTGGATGCCTCGCTGGAGAGGTGTTCCGGGCTGGTCCCATTGGGAAGAGGCCCCGGGGAAGACCCAGATCATGCTGGAGGGACTACGTCTCTCAGTTGGCTTGGGAACACCTTGGGGTTCCCCCGGAGGAGCTGGGGGAGGTGTGTGTGGATCAGGAGGTCTGGGCGGCTTTGCTTGAGCTGCTGCCCCCGCAACCCGACTCCGGATAAAGCGGAAGAAAATGGATGGATGGATAATAGTCACCTCCTGGTTCAAACTTTGACACACTCACCAGATTTAGAACCAAACACAAACTCAGACTGTGAAAAATAACTTTATTCCTCCTCAAGGCTCAAATGGACAAAAACAAATGAGTTTGAGTATTTTTACTTTTTACAATTTTTAATACATGAAAAATGGTAAACAGACTGCATTTATATCATGTTTTTTCCATCTGCATCAGATGCTCAAAGCGCTTTACAATTATGCCTCACATTCACACACCGATGTCAAGGTGCTCACGACACACCAGGAGCCACCTGGGGATTAATTAATGATTAATGAAATAATTTATGACAGATTTCAGAGGAAAAAAAAAAAAACAAGAACAAGCTGTTTTACTTGGACATAGATCCACCTGTCTGATGGCTGCAGGTGGGCGGAGCCACAATGAAGACGTCCAAATGATTTGTGAGCAGACAGACAGACAGACAGACAGACAGACAGACAATCAACACATCAAACTGCTTTGATCAGATAAAGACAATCAGGAGAGACAGATTTCAAGCTGTCAATCATGAACAGACTGACCCAGAGACAACAATAAGTGGACTCTGTTTATTGTTTGTTTCTTTGAACAAACAAACAAACAGTCAATCATGTGAAAATCATGTTTGTTTACAGGCTGAATTTACAACAACTGAGACGTCAAAATCAAACCAGCTGGACATTTACTGTCCAAAAGTGTGTGATTGAGTGTTTGTGTCCAAAGGAGGAGACTCTCTGTCCTCCAGTCCACACAGAGACACTGAAGAACCAGAATCAGGCCAGAACCTGAACCCAGCACACAGAGGTTCAGTGAATGTGCAGCAGAAGGTGTGGATGTGGACAGAGAGGAAGGTCTGTGTGTCTCTTATTGTTCCAGACAGAGTAACGAAGACCATTAGAGCAGATCAGACTCCAGGACTGATCATTAGATCCAAACCCACAGTTCAAACTGTCTCCTTTCCTTCTGATTCTTCTGTAAGTCACTGATATAAAAACGTCTCGTCTCCACTCGACCTCCCAGTAACAGCGACCAGTCAGACCAGTTGTACTCAGGACCTGAGGCCAAAGGTCAAATCTGTCTGGATGATCAGGATATGATTGATCCTCGTCCACATGTTCCACCTTTGTGTTGTTGTTGGACAGTTTGAGTTTTCTGTTCGCTGAGTTTGGATCCAGAGAGAGTTCACAGAAATCTGATGGAACAAAACACAACACAGGAATCAATCAATCAATTCATCAATCAGCACGACACAACCGGAGTAATCAAGCAATCAGTTCACCGAACAACTCGATGCAGAAAGAGTTATCAATTGATCAGTTCATTGATCAACATGATGAAGCTGGAGTTATTGATCCAACAGTTCCCTGATCAGTTATGAACTGATCAATTTATTCATCAGCACAATTTGGATTCAGATTTTGTTTCTGCCACAAATAAATCAAAGTGTAAAAACACTGAATTTATTTTCAACGTGTCCATTTGGAGAAGTCGTGCACGTGACACACGTGGATCAGACGCGCCTTCATGTTGAACTCTGCTTCACTGTCAGTAGGGCTTGAATGAGTGATGTCACAGAGGGTGGTTTCTATGGAAACAGATGGATCAAAGTACAAACAGACTTACACTTCCTCAGATCTGGGGCCTGTACTACGAAGTTGGGTTAACTTACTCAGATGTAACCCAGGGTCAACCTCTTAAACCGGGGTTGACAAAACCTGGTTTCCTCAAGTGGTGTTAATCGGTACTACGAAGCTGAATAAGATGTTGATTTGTTGAACCTGTGTTAACCTAATTGGAGTTTGTGTACGTTCACATAAAAGGGGCATTTTGCAGCACACGTCACCATTTTTCAATGATGGCGCGGTCACCTTACTTTACCAAAGAAGAATGCACGATTATTATGCGGTGCTACGAGGAATTTAAATTAATGTTAAGGGGGAAATCGAACACATCGTCTGCCAATAAAGCAAGACAGGCTTGTTGGCAACGTATTGCTGATCGGGTAAATGCATACGTACAATTCAATTGTTCCCCAAATCTGTTACAGATGATTAACTTGTGGAATGTCTAATATGTGTAAAAAAATGACCTTCTTTCATTAATTATGCCCAGATGCAACACGATTCAGAAGTGGGCGTAGGCCTACTAATAAATGTTAATTTAATTTAATGTTTCCTAAATAGGCTACCTTGACTGTATGATTGCTATTCCTAATCCTGTCAATATTTCAGATGTAATAGCAGTGCCAAACGCACCTGGCAGCAGGTGAAGATGAAATATAAAAACATCCTTCAAAACGGTAGGTTTATATTCATAGCTTGATAAGCCCCACTTCGCCTAATTAATGGACATGCATTAGATCTATTTTGATATTAGTAATTACCCGCAATTGCATAAAACCCTTCTTTGATTTGCACTGCGGATAAATATCCAGGGAAAACGACAAATGCATCCAACAGTTTAGATAGAGCAAGTACTACCTTGCGAATCATACGACATACAGTATTCTTGCTCAGATGTTCAGCATCACAGATGGAATACATAAAGTGTCCACTGGCAAAATATCTAAGCGCAAGGCACATTATCTGCTCGATCGTCGGGGCATTGCTACACTGTAAAAAATGACTTTTTTGTACAGGAAAATGCTGGCAGCTGTGGTTACCAGGGAATTCCTGTAAAACATACAGCAGCACAGTAGATAACATTACAGACATAATATGTATATGGATTTACAGTGAATGAACCACGGCTGACTCACATTAAAAGAACTGTTAAATCTACAAACAAGAGCTCTCTTTTTTGTACATTTAACTGATGTATTTTTTACAAGAATTCCCTGGTAACCACAGCTGCCAGTGTTTTCCTGTAAAAACAACAGTCTTTTATTACAGTGTACGATGGGTGATATTACAGATGTCTGGCCCGATCAGCTGACAAAGATAACGAATTCTCTCAGTTGAGAATCTATATCTTTCATAGAGAATATCGTCCGAGTATGTCAGCAGATTCTGGCGGTCTTTAAGAACCCTCGCCCTGCGAAGAGAGCCCCTCACAGTTTTTGCCCCAATATCAAACAGATCATCCAGGTAGGCCGGCATTGTCTTCGGAGTGATTGACGGTGGATGGACAGTACTTATAAAGGGAGTGGTTAAGCCAAAACCTCAAGCTAACCTAGAACATAACCTGCTCGGAGCAGGTTTGGCACACAGCATAAATTGCCATGGCAGCATACCTCGATCAAAACCTATCCACCTTTCGTAGTACGGGTTAACCGGGAAGTTACTCCACACGTCATCAACTTACTCCCGAAGTTACCCTGATAAGCCAGTAAACCCGCTTCGTAGTACAGGCCCCTGGTCTCAGCCATCGGACTCCACCAGGATCCACCCTGAAAGGAGGAGGGGGCGGAGCAACACATGGGCTTTAATCATGGAAACATCAACATGACATTGATCTCATCCACACACTTTAGTTCTTCTCTTCTAACACACTCATCGCTCCAAATGGATCATTGATTACTGATCACCTCTAACTGTGCTGATCAGCAGGAAACAACAACTTTTGGCTTTTTCAAGTTTGAAGATTCTGGTGAAAATCTGTTCAAGTGGATTTACAGTTTTTTTTTTTTTCAGTTGCTAACAAGCATGCGTCCAGCCATTTGACACATTTTCAAAACTCTTCACACAATTAGCAAAACATCAGACTTTTGTGGCCATACCATTCACACATTTCATGACATTTTCACACAATTTGCAGTCAGTAAACACATTTTCACAATGCTTACATTTTCATAACAGACAAGATATGCCCCTTAACAAAATTATAGATTATTTTTGTATTTCTTACAATTGTTAACACACAACATCCCACAATAGCAAAAACAATGTGCCAAACCATTGATACAACATAAAAGCACCTCCTTCAGCAATGGTATCAGTTCAAAAACAATATATCTCAGCTGATTGACAAATAATTGAATAATTGACAGCTCACTTCTATTGGGTAAATGGGACCAACCACAGCTGATCATAGTATGGCTTAAATTTAGACACTTACAAAAGGAGGCCTTTGTGGACTGATGTTTTTGGAAGTAGAAAGAGAATGTCTGGACGAGGAAGGCTGAGAGTGAGAGGCCCAGGAAGAGGGGTAGGTGCAGGAAGAGGGGCAGAAGCAATGAGAGGGGCTGTTGCAAGAAGAGGTGCAGGCCCATTACAGGAAGAAGAGCAGGCCAGAGGAGAGGGCATGGTAGAGGGGTACGGAGGCATTCAAAGACCTGCAAGAACAGTGGTGACTGATGAAATCCGTGCCACTGTAATTGATCGCGTGATAAACCATGGTCTGTCACTGAGAGAGGCAGGTAAAAGGGTGCAGCCCAGTTTGCCATGATCAGCAGTCGCCAGCATTGTTCACATATTTCATCCCCTATAGATGTAGACTGCTGGGGGGTTCCCATGATGCACTGTTTCTTTCTCTTTTTGCTCTGTATACACCACTCTGCATTTAATCATTAGTGATCGATCTCTGCTCCCCTCCACAGCATGTCTTTTTCCTGGTTCTTTCCCTCAGCCCCAACCAGTCCCAGCAGAAGACTGCCCCTCCCTGAGCCTGGTTCTGCTGGAGGTTTCTTCCTGTTAAAAGGGAGTTTTTCCTTCCCACTGTAGCCAAGTGCTTGCTCACAGGGGGTCGTTTTGACCGTTGGGGTTTTACATAATTATTGTATGGCCTTGCCTTACAATATAAAGCGCCTTGGGGCAACTGTTTGTTGTGATTTGGCGCTATATAAAAAAAAATTGATTGATTGATTGATTGATTTCAACAGACCAACAGGTAAGTATTTAATTTTACATGGATTGTTTCTATTCTCACTGGTAAATAATGTCATATAGTAATTTGGTGTTTTGTATTATCCCCCTAAAGGGTGCAACGCCTTCCTCGCTCTGGGGGAAGAGGAAAGCTCCTAAACAATGAGCGAGAGCTGGCCATTGTGGCAATGGTTGTTGCCAACAATGAAATAAAGCTGCGTGAAATTCAGGCCAGAATTGTTGATGACCAGGAACTCTTTCAAAATATCAACAGCATCAGCCTGACCACCATTACACGCACACTGGCAAAACATAGAATGCACATGAAGCAGCTCTACACTGTACCATTTGACAGGAACAGTGATAGAGTGAAGGAGCTGCGAAGGCAGTATGTGCAGGTACACAGTATATTCAATTCTATGTCCAGTTCTATTTGCTGAGCACTTTGTGAACAATACAGTACCACAGTAGATTACAATACAGTATGTTATACAGTGATGATTTGATTTGCATGAACTTTGTTTCAGAGAGTAATGGAATTGGAGGCCAACCAGGTTCCTCATGATTTCATTTACGTTGATGAGGCCGGCTTCAATTTGGCAAAAAGGCGTCGCCATGGAAGAAATGTCATTGGACAAAGGGCTACAGTTGATGTACCAGGGCAGAGGGGGGCCAACATCACTATGTGCGCAGCCATTGCACATGCAGGTTTACTCCTGCACACGTCTCAGGTGATGCCTTACAACACAGAGCGCCTCCTTGCATTCCTGAATGACCTCCACCAGCGTCTGGTTCCACAAGAGGATGATGAGGGTGACAACATCAGGACCTTCGTGATCACTTGGGATAACGTGGCTTTCCATCACTCACAGGCGGTGACAGCCTGGTTCAGGGACCACCCAAGACTGTTACGCCTCTTCCTTCCACCATATTCACCCTTCCTCAATCCAATCGAAGAATTTTTCTCGGCATGGAGGTGGAAGGTGTATGACCATCGGTCACACGATCAAATGACTCTCCTAGATGCCATGGAAGCTGGCTGTAGGGACATTACAGTGGATGACTGCCAAGGCTGGATCCGCGACTCAAAGCGGTTTTACCCCAGGTGCATTGCCTTGGAGGACATAAGATGTGATGTGGATGAAAACATGTGGCCAAACCCAGACGACCGTAGAGATTAGATGCAGATTTTTGTTTTTTTGGTTGGTTTCCCCTCTTTATCTGGGTATTTTGCTGTATTTTGTTTATTGGGAAGCATTGCTCTTTTGTGTTTTTTTTCATACTGTAAAACCTTTGTGTTCTGTCACAGTGTATACAGTATTTCAAATATACCTACAACAGTAAAATAAACCGTTTGTAAAACTCTTTGCTTTTTACTGAAATGCTTTTGAATGTGACTATTCCATGTCAACATACAACCAAGATATTTGGGGTAAACCAGTCGATTGCATGTTTTGCATGCAAATACATGTAAAACTGAAACATAAATGTCTATGTAGTTATTAAATGTGAAAAGTACTCAGTATTTTGAACCCTGGTGTACTTTGACTTCATATACCTTGTGAAGTGAAAACAAGTGTTATTCTCTGACAGAAGTATTTCATTTTGAGTCATATATCCAGTTTTTGGTAACATTAGTATGTGCAGAGAAAGGTGTGTTCTATTTTGACATGAAGATTTAGTATTTGTTTAACAGTATGTGCTTTTGAGAAGAAAATTAACCATTTGGCCAATTGTGTTTCCTAGGTGTCACTCTGTGTTAAGAGTTTAGAAAAGTATCCAATTTATGTGTAAGCGCTTGTCAGCAATTGAAAAAAAACTAAGACTGTTTTCCCGATGCCGGCCACGCCCTTTGTCAGCACTGTTCTGATTGGTGGCTGTGTGTCAGCTGAGACTTTAAAGATGTCTTCACATGTGATTGTTCTTTGTTGTGTATCTGTTTTCCTGGATGCTGCTTCAATCTGTCTGACTCATGTTCCTTGTTGACCTCTGAAGCCCCGCCCTCTGTGATGTAGAGCTCTGTGTAGATCTCCTTCAGAAGAGTCGTCTTTCCTGCTTTAGAGATCCCCTCAAACACACGCTCAAACTTCTGCTTCATGTTAGATTTGAATTTACGATGACAAACTTCAGCACGAGTTCCTGAAAGAACAAACAGCAGAGATCAGTTACTGAATGATGACATCACTTCCTGTTTTCCTGATAGAATTCACACATGAATATATTTCAAATGGACAAACATCACGTTATTTAGCGTCTGTGTTAAATGTGGACAGAAGTCCTCTTACTGCTCTGCAGATAGTCAGCCAGCTCATCATAATTCATTGACCTCATGAAGGTCACTGTGAGGTTCAAGAAAACCAGTCTGCTGCTCCTCATCCTCACTCTGACTCTCCAAGTATTCTGCATCATCTATCAGGAGAACCTTCTGGATGCTCTTCAGCTCATTTTTAACAAACATCAACATGTTCTCCTCGACATTCTGCAACAGAACATAAATATGGCAATGAAACTCATCACTTTTTTACAAGTGAGGATTTTGTCTCCACATCATACTATTTCTTCTTTTTTTATGTGGGAGTTTCTCTCGATTTTGTTCATAAAATCCAGGTCATTTTAAAACAGACTGAAATGTTAAATCCTTTAAATTATTTTTTTTTAATGAAAGATCAACATCAGAATTTTTCAAAATAAAGCACAATTAATTCAAATCATCCCTTTCAACAACAACAACAGTAAACCCATGAATGATGCTCTCATGAATATGAATGAGAATAAACATCAAGACATTATGAACAAACTGTCCAATGACAATATCTGATTTAAGTCAACAGACCAGAAACATGTGGTTCAGGTGTGTTTGATGCTGCTGATCAGATGGAACCCTGAGAACCTCTGAGCTCTGCTGCTTCACTCTGTGGACCAATCAGAAACAGTTTACTCACATTATGTCTGAACTCAAAAAGCTTCAAGTTCACATCAACCTGCATTGTTGGTCTGAACACTCAGTGGAACACTCAGTTGCACTGATTGTCCGTCCACACAGGACCAAAACACTGACTTTTTGGATTTATTGTTGGAAAAGATGAATGAATTTTCAGGCAACAATTTCCTTCTACAGGCTTGGCAGGACGGCCCACCGTGCCAAAAACAATGAGCGCTCCTCCATCAACACAATAAAATTAAAAGCTTTTGCTTTGTGCTTTTAGCTTGAAAATACAGATTAACCAACTGTGTTTTTCATGTTTGTACTCGGGATGGTATAATTAAGATTTGAATGAAACTAATACTCATAGCAGTACAGTTTACAATGATACACTTTTTTTGACATGCTGAATTCAAATTAAAAATAAAAATGGGTGATTGGCTACTTTTTCAAAGATATTTAAGTTTTGTGTGTTTTTTTTCATTTTACATGGACATTAGAGAGAAAACTGACCCACCTTTCGTCAAAAAAGTGACAGCTGCCAATCAAAATCGACTACGTCACTAAGCCCCGCCCCCTCTATGACGTCATAGCCAATCAGAATCGATGACGTCACTATGTCCCGCCACTAAGCCCCTCCCCTAGTCCCGCCGACAAGCCCCGCCCCTTATGACATCACAGCCAATCATAATCGATGATGTCACTATGCCCCGCCCCTAAGCCCCGCCCCTAGTCCCACCTCCGAGCCCCCGCCCCTTATGACGTCACATCCAATCAGAGTCGATGACGTCAGTATGTCCCGCCCCTAAGCCCCGCCCCCGGCTCCTCCGCTAGTTCCGCCCCTGGCTCCTCCCCTAGCCCCACCCCCCAAGCTCCTCCCCTAACCCCGGCCAAGCACCGCCTCCAAGCCTTACCTCCCCTCCCACCCAGGGTCTAATATTTTAATGTCATTTTATTTCATGAATTTAAGAACGATTAAAAATACCTAGATCTTTTTAATGTATTAAAGAATTAACTAATTCTGAAATAATTAAACATAAATCAGTGTCTATTATTTAATGCCCCTTTAATATTTTTAATTCTTAAATTATTACGTTTCCTTTTCTGTTTTTTAATTCGTAAATTAAAGAAGGGGAACAAATAGCCGTCTCTCGGCTGTAAGTCTTTGCAGCAAGACGGTCAAATACCCACGCATAGAGCCGCTCGCGGAAACATGACCCCACGGCTGTAAAACCTGTTGCAGACGCTGTGTCTGTGTGAGTGCGCGTGTGTGTGTGTGTGCGTGTGTGTGTGTGTGTGTGTGTGTGTGTGTGCGTGTGTGTGTGTGTGTGTGTGTGGCGGGACACTCGCTGATCGGAGATGCTGCCCCGAGGTGATGAACCCGAAGAACAATAAACAATGCTCCTTATCACTCACGCCAGATGATGTTTTCTTTTAAGATATTACCCGATCATCATGGTGCGCGGGACATCCGCTGATCGGAGATGCCGCCCCGAGGTGATGAAGGCGGAAAAAACAAAGTTTCTTCTCCGTCACTCCCGGCAGGGTGGCTGGGTGTCAGGCCAGATGGTATTTTTAGAGCAAAAGGTACCAGTAAGTGTTTTTCACAAAAAACCTCGTTTGAAAAACAATTTACCCTTTTCAACAATATTATAGGAAAGAACACAGACTGTATAAGGTTTAGAATATGTGCTTTATTACATTCATTAAAGTCACACACAGAGAAAAAAGCAATTGTTCATGTTTATTAAACACAGCATACGTGAAGGAAAACATTAAGAAAAAAGGTATTTGTTCCAGTTACATGAAGAAAAAAAGTATACGTTCATATTTATTAAACACAACATACATGAAGGAAAACATTAAGAAAAAAGTACTTGGTCCACTTACATGAAGAAAAAAAGTATACGTTCATATTTATTAAACACAACATACATGAAGGAAAACATTAAGAAAAAAGTATTTGGTCCACTTACATGAAGAAAAAAAGTATACGTTCATATTTATTAAACACAACATACATGAAGGAAAACATTAAGAAAAAAGTATTTGGTCCACTTACATGAAGAAAAAAAGTATACGTTCATATTTATTAAACACAACATACATGAAGGAAAACATTAAGAAAAAAGTATTTGGTCCACTTACATGAAGAAAAAAAGTATACGTTCATATTTATTAAACACAACATACATGAAGGAAAACATTAAGAAAAAGTACTTGTTCCAGTAACACAAATTTGGTCCACTTACATGAAGAAAAAAGCATACGTCCATGTTTATTAAAGGGTAACCATCAGGCTGTCGCCGTAAATTAGCTGATAGATGATTATTATGTCTCCAGCTGCTTATAATAAACTCAAGTCTGCTCAAAGCCACTTTTTTAAGGCAACAAGTTCGCATATTTTTTTTTGTAAAGTCAACTTATTATATTTTACACATTTTGGGATTCAAGCATTAAATCCTTATCTTATCTCAACACTTCACGGTAACGTTCACATGCCAACGGCTTGGATGTTAAGTCCTAAATCTAAACATTTTCTTTGCTCACTTGTATCGCTGCAAGTTCCTGCTTTACCACCTCATTCTGACCAAGAAACATCTGAAGTGGGTCAAAAAAATAACTGAAACTGTTCTTGAAAGCAGCTTTCTCCTGGTTAGTTTTTAATACACCCTGAAGACAGCAAGATTCTCTGATCAGATTTCTTGGGAGACTTTCCAAAAGGGAGACATCTATTCTTTTAATATGAAAATCAGCCGTCAGCATTTTATGTCGTGTTCCCTGAAAATCACAGATAACTGAGTGACGGAGAACTGAAGCAACAACTTTAAAGTTTCAAATAAAACAGGGTTCATCAGCATTTTCTGGTTTATCAGAATCTGAATCAGAACAGCTTTTAATGGCCAAGTATCCACAGAATACATGGAATTTGACTTTGGTTTGAGCCGCACTCTCTCTGTACACTGTAAATGCATGCAAACATACAAACGAATTAAGTTAACCAGACTCAGTTTTAAGCTGTAGCTTCAAGAAAATTAAGTTGACCTGAATATGATGAATGAACAAAACTATTTTGAGAATTAAGCCGTCACTTGCTGGATGTTCACAGTAAATACATTACTGTAATTTATTTTTTTCAGTACAGCAAAATAAACAAGTTACTGTAATCTAGATTTTAAGTGTATTTGAGTACTGCACACTCGCAATAATTAAGGTAATCAAATCTGCTTCAAGACAACATAAATTACTTTGTAAGGCAGCAAGTTTGCATTTTTTGATTATTTTCATTTTTAGTAAAGTCATCTTATTATTTTTTACAGTGTAAGGCATGTAGAAATACCCTAAACAGCGAATAATCCGCAGTAAAAATTGTACGTGTTTTTAAAAACCGCTTGTAATTATGAACAAACTAGTTTAGCTAACAACTGCTACAGAAAGGTGAACATTTATTAAAATGAATCTGAAATACACGAGTTGACCAACATCAGGAGGGTAAGAGTTCTAATGTTAAAACTCACTGTTGTTACTCCGCTGTTTTATGATTTGTAAAAAGCTGCACCAGGCACTTGAAAATTGCACATTTCCGACCAATTCTGTCAAAAACATTAACAGCCTGTGAGCCGACACACTGCTGTCAGTGTGACAAGAGGAAAGTGTGTCATGTAGAATCTGTGCATTTGTTCAGAGCGTATAATTATAAATCTCAAGTCGTTTTAACGTGGATAAAGATTTAAATGCGGTTGTTTTGCAGAAGTTCCACTGAAAACACACAGAAGCTGTAATTTTTACAATTCACACGCCGTATCTTTGATAGAAACAGTCGGTGGTCATTTATTGAGAAATCTAACTGGCGGAGGGTTTTACGCTTTAAACGCTTATTTGGTTGTGAAAAGCTCCACAAAAACTTCTACTTTTCGAGCTGATGCTGACTGTTTGCATAAATTTTTGGCTGAGTGGGGAAACGTCTGACATTATATAGCCAATATGTTTTTTTTCTTACTTTACGGACCTTTAAAAACTTTAGTCATATTACTAAATCATTGTTTTTCTTTTTTTCTTACCTCATGAAGGCGACTCTCTCTCCGGCTCCCCGTGTCGTCTAATAACCCTCTGGGCTTAATTTGTCTTCTTCTTCTCGTTAAACCAGAATAAACTTTTTATGCATCGCAATTATTCTCTCTCAAAAACATTAATTAATATCAGTCCAAAATATCCTCGAACCTCCGGGCATCTTGCAGGAGCGACGGTCACGTCTCGCCACAAACTGAAAGAAAAGATGCGACTTATTAAATATTTAGCCTACACTTTTAAAAAAAAACGTCATGATGTGATTTTTTCTTCTTACCGTGTAACACGAGTCCGTCCCCGCGGCGCCCTGTTGACGGTTCGACAGACCTCCGTCGGTTAGAACACACCAGCTCCGCGTTATTAACCTGTATTTTTAATATAAATGAGATTTCAGAGGGTTTACTATCTCTGCTGCTGTGTCTGGGGAAAAAAAAACTTGATTAAACAGCGTTAAATAAACTCCTAACAGAATATCCACAAACTGTAACACAGACCAATTAAATATTTACACTTTAAAAAGTTATGAGCTGATTTTCTTACGTCATAAAGGAGAGTCTGTCCCTGGTGCGTCGTGTCGTCTAAATGATCCTCTGGGGTTAATTTGTCAGGCCGAATTCTTCTGCTCCATCAGAATAAACTTTTCTCACCGTGGGGCTCTATATCTAACAAAAAAACATCATTTAAAAAATGTTTACCGCCGAGGATCTTTAAAAAAAAACAAAAAAAAAACAGAAGCATTTCTATCAAAAGATTACTTAAATCACTTGCCGTGAAAGACTTTCGCACTCTGAAGAAAAAGAAAACTTCATCCCGAGAGAATGAATGTCTGCTCCGGTCAGCGGCTGGAATGAAGGAAAAACACTGCAGCAGGAGGCGGGACAGAAAACTGGACCAGCCTCCAAAATAAGCTCATTACCCACAGGTATCAGGTTTTATGGTGGACCCAAAAAACACACGTAATCATCGATCAGGGGATTTAGCCTGACACCTCGGACCGAGGGACACAGCAGGACCTCATAAAAATATTGCTTCAAACGGGATCTGTGACGCTGGTCCGGTTTGTCAAAAGAGGTGCGACCTTTTGCGCTAAACACCCCAAATACACACACACAGGCACACACTTTTAAGAGCAAATATCTCCAGCCCCGTGCGTGTAGTGGTCCCATATTATGAACAAAAGTGGATGGATAGCAAAGTCATGACGGATAATACAGAAATAGTGGACCTTTTAATAGTTGCACTAAAAGAATAAAACGCTACTCACAGGAGAATTAGTTTTCCCAGCTTCAGCCTGTCTTATTCCAGACATGTCAGAAACCACATGAACAAAACATCTACATATCTTTAACACCAAAGAGATTTAAATATATCCGTACATACATATGTACATACTCATATTTTTTCCCATTTCTATTTCCATGTTTCCTTTTTGTGAATATTTACAAATAAAATAAAGGTCACTGCGTGTATTAAATATATATCAGCGCCACCGGGGCGTCGTACCAAGATGTGCTGTCTTTATACACCGAAAATACTATCGCAAACCATGATCTGGTTTCTGATTTTGTGAAAAGATATCGTAATTGCCTTAAGAAAAGGGGTAATACCTCCTGTATCCAGCTACCAGGACCTTCGCACACTTTTAAATGCTGTGACAGCTTGTGTTAACCTTTGATCCTAATTTTTTTTTAATGTTTTTTCACGTGAAAATGTAACCCCTGTCTTGGGACAACCTCCCGATCATACCTTTTAAAGTTTTATCGCGTTTGCACGCTTTAAAACATTGTTATTAAGTACAGAAAGAAGTGTTAATCTTTGATCCTAAATTTTTTAAATGTTTTTTTTCACCTGAAAATGGGTTGGATGTGTGAGAGCGGCCTTCCGATCATACCTTTAAAGTTTTACCGCGTTTGGATAATTTAAATCGTCGTTATTAAGCGCAGAAAGAAGCGTTGACCTTTGACCTTGATTTTTTTATGCGCGTTTTTTTGTGAAAAAATGCTTCTGGTGTGTTGAGAACGCTCTCCCGATCATACCTTTAAAGTTTTACCGCGTTTGGACGTGTTTAAAAATTGTCACGGCTCGTGTTAATCTTTGATCCTAAAATTTTTTAATGTTTTTTTTGCCTGAAAACAGACCGGATGTGTTGAGAGCGGCCTCCCGATCATACCTTTAAAGTTTTATCGCGTATGCACGCGTTTAAATATTGTCCCTCACATAAAACATGTTCAAGCTAAAATATCTAAAAATATTTCTAGTACCCTCAACAAAGCAAAAATATTTATTGAATTACAAAGCTCTACATATTTTATATCATTCACTTGTTTCGCCATATCTGAATTACTGCGTGGACGTTTGAGGCAACATTTACAAATCCTCACTTCGACCATTACCTTTATGATACCTTGTCAGTATTCATGACAGCCAATTAAGCAGTGTCTTTACTATAACCTTGATTAGCAATTTTAATGCGTATTCTTTATTCTATACAACATATAGCCTATTGAAATGATGTAAACTAAGGTGCAGCAATACAAATTCTATGGAAAAAAAGAGACTTACATGATTAATTATAACATTTATTAAAATAAGGGCTTACTTTCATCAATCAGCAACTCCGTCACTACATAAACGGAAAGTTCACCCCTTAAAAGTCAAAATTCAGCCAAAAGAGGGGCACCTATTCTCGTTTTGAGCTTCTCACAAACCTTCATGCGCTGCGTCTCCTGGAACTCACCGTGGAAGAATATGAAGAGCTATTGTGGAATACTTTCGAGCAAAACTGCTGACAAAGATGTTCAGATGGTTCTCGCAGGATGCTAAGGTGACACTCCATGTGGTCCAGCTGCTGATGGTCTATTTCAGAGAGCCCACGGATGGACTTGTCCTTCTTGCAGACGTAAGTTTGTTCCTCTTCTTTCTTAAATTTTTATTGCATTGAATAATATTCTCACAACATGTATATATTTTCTGTACCCTATAGTCATCTTCCATAGGCTGACATCGAGAAGACCCTCACCCTGCCCATGATCTAATAACACTGCTTGGTATTTGGTGAATTCGCGCATTCGCATCAGATGAGCCGAAGTTATAGTCATCCCAGCAAAGCATGAATGTTAACCCGATTAGAGATATTTTCAAGATGCTTTCTGAAATAACTCTAATTTCATATTTCAGATGGGACAGAGCGTGTAACTGTGACGCTGTAATTTCAGTGTACTACAGTACCAAGAGGAGGCTGCCAGCACACTTGAATTCATTCAAAAGTAAGCCTCTTCTTCTCCAATTGACCTATTCACAGCAGTTATTTTGACATTAAATTGTATGGTCAACTCTCTCGTGGTGCTGTAATGATATAAATTGAAATGAAATTAACGATAGAAGGTTCACTTCTTCTATAAACAACAACCCTCTTTTGGAGTGACAAGATTAGGAATGAACATATCAGAGGGACGGCTCAGGTGGGACGGTTTGGAGACAGAGTCAGAGAGGCGAGATTGTGATGGTTTGGACGTGCAGAGGAGGGACCCATAGGGAGAAGGATGCTGAGGATGGAGCCACCAGGCAGGAGGAAACGAGGGAGGGCAGAGAGGAGGTTCATGGATGTGCTGAGGGAGGACATGCGGGTGGTTGGTGTGACAGAGGACAGGGTGAGAAGGAAACGATTGATCTGCTGTGGCGACCCCTAACGGGAACGGCTAAAAGACAAAGAAGATGCTGAAGATCCTGTCCAAATTACTAGTGACTGTTTATCAACAATCCTGTATGTCCATATGTTTGGAATGCGCCAATAGCCATCTCATCAATGTATCTGGTTAAACATAGTTCTGATTTTATTACCCAGCCGTGCTCTATATTGGAGATTTTATTTATGTCCAACCTCCGATCTCGGACTACCGTTTTTTCAGGTGATACATTGGGATCAATCCTGAAAGGGTGACAAAGACCTGCCGCGGCATGACCACTTCCAAAAGGACAGGTAGACTTGTTCAAAAAAAGTCGACCACGGTGAATCCCCAGGTAGCCACACTGCTCAAGAACCTGATGGATCTTGAGTGGAATTTCATATAGGTGACTAAGAACGCTCTACTCCCGCTCGTCTTGTCAGCAGTGTTTAAATTTTGACTTTTAAGGGGTGAACTTTCCGTTTATGTAGTGACGGAGTTGCTGATTGATGAAAGTAAGCCCTTATTTTAATAAATGTTATAATTAATCATGTAAGTCTCTTTTTTTCCATAGAATTTGTATTGCTGCACCTTAGTTAACTACATCATTTCAATAGGCTATATGTTGTATAGAATAAAGAATACGCATTAAAATTGCTAATCAAGGTTATAGTAAAGACACTGCTTAATTGGCTGTCATGAATACTGACAAGGTATCATAAAGGTAATGGTCGAAGTGAGGATTTGTAAATGTTGCCTCAAACGTCCACGCAGTAATTCAGATATGGCGAAACAAGTGAATGATATAAAATATGTAGAGCTTTGTAATTCAATAAATATTTTTGCTTTGTTGAGGGTACTAGAAATATTTTTAGATATTTTAGCTTGAACATGTTTTATGTGAGGGACAATATTTAAACGCGTGCATACGCGATAAAACTTTAAAGGTATGATCGGGAGGCCGCTCTCAACACATCCGGTCTGTTTTCAGGCAAAAAAACATTAAAAAATTTTAGGATCAAAGATTAACACGAGCCGTGACAATTTTTAAACACGTCCAAACGCGGTAAAACTTTAAAGGTATGATCGGGAGAGCGTTCTCAACACACCAGAAGCATTTTTTCACAAAAAAACGCGCATAAAAAAATCAAGGTCAAAGGTCAACGCTTCTTTCTGCGCTTAATAACGACGATTTAAATTATCCAAACGCGGTAAAACTTTAAAGGTATGATCGGAAGGCCGCTCTCACACATCCAACCCATTTTCAGGTGAAAAAAAAACATTTAAAAAATTTAGGATCAAAGATTAACACTTCTTTCTGTACTTAATAACAATGTTTTAAAGCGTGCAAACGCGATAAAACTTTAAAAGGTATGATCGGGAGGTTGTCCCAAGACAGGGGTTACATTTTCACGTGAAAAAACATTAAAAAAAAATTAGGATCAAAGGTTAACACAAGCTGTCACAGCATTTAAAAGTGTGCGAAGGTCCTTGTAGCTGGATACAGGAGGTATTACCCCTTTTCTTAAGGCAATTACGATATCTTTTCACAAAATCAGAAACCAGATCATGGTTTGCGATAGTATTTTCGGTGTATAAAGACAGCACATCTTGGTACGACGCCCCGGTGGCGCTGATATATATTTAATACACGCAGTGACCTTTATTTTATTTGTAAATATTCACAAAAAGGAAACATGGAAATAGAAATGGGAAAAAATATGAGTATGTACATATGTATGTACGGATATATTTAAATCTCTTTGGTGTTAAAGATATGTAGATGTTTTGTTCATGCGGTTTCTGACATGTCTGGAATAAGACAGGCTGAAGCTGGGAAAACTAATTCTCCTGTGAGCAGCGTTTTATTCTTTTAGTGCAACTATTAAAAGGTCCACTATTTCTGTATTATCCGTCATGACTTTGCTATCCATCCACTTTTGTTCATAGTATGGGACCACTACACGCGCGGGTCTGGGGATATTTGCTCTTAAAAGTGTGTGCCTGTGTGTGTGTATTTGGGGTGTTTAGCGCAAAAGGTCGCACCTCTTTTGACAAACCGGACCAGCGTCACAGGTCCCGTTTGACGCAATATTTTTATGAGGTCCTGCTGTGTCCCTCGGTCCGAGGTGTCAGGCTAAATCCCCTGAACGATGATTACGTGTGTTTTTTGGGTCCACTATAAAACCTGATACCTGTGGGTAATGAGCTTGTTTTGGAGGCTGGTCCAGTTTTCTGTCCCGCCTCCTGCTGCAGTGTTTTTCCTTCATTCCAGCCGCTGACCGGAGCAGACGTTCATTCTCTCGGGATGAAGTTTTCTTTTTCTTCAGAGTGCGAAAGTCTTTCACGGCAAGTGATTTAAGTAATCTTTTGATAGAAATGCTTCTGGTTTTTTTTTGTTTTTTTTTAAAGATCCTCGGCGGTAAACATTTTTTAAATGATGTTTTTTTGTTAGATATAGAGCCCCACGGTGAGAAAAGTTTATTCTGATGGAGCAGAAGAATTCGGCCTGACAAATTAACCCCAGAGGATCATTTAGACGACACGACAGGCCAGGGACAGACTCTCCTTTATGACGTAAGAAAATCAGCTCATAACTTTTTAAAGTGTAAATATTTAATTGGTCTGTGTTACAGTTTGTGGATATTCTGTTAGGAGTTTATTTAACGCTGTTTAATCAAGTTTTTTTTCCCCCAGACACAGCAGCAGAGATAGTAAACCCTCTGAAATCTCATTTATATTAAAAATACAGGTTAATAACGCGGAGCTGGTGTGTTCTAACCGACGGAGGTCTGTCGAACCGTCAACAGGGCGCCGCGGGGACGGACTCGTGTTACACGGTAAGAAGAAAAAAATCACATCATGACGTTTTTTTTAAAAAGTGTAGGCTAAATATTTAATAAGTCGCATCTTTTCTTTCAGTTTGTGGCGAGACGTGACCGTCGCTCCTGCAAGATGCCCGGAGGTTCGAGGATATTTTGGACTGATATTAATTAATGTTTTTGAGAGAGAATAATTGCGATGCATAAAAAGTTTATTCTGGTTTAACGAGAAGAAGAAGACAAATGAAGCCCAGAGGGTTATTAGACGACACGGGGAGCCGGAGAGAGAGTCGCCTTCATGAGGTAAGAAAAAAAGAAAAACAATGATTTAGTAATATGACTAAAGTTTTTAAAGGTCCATAAAGTAAGAAAAAAAAAACATATTGGCTATATAATGTCAGACATTTCCCCACTCAGCCAAAAATTTATGCAAACAGTCAGCATCAGCTCGAAAAGTAGAAGTTTTTGTGGAGCTTTTCACAACCAAATAAGCGTTTAAAGCGTAAAACCCTCCGCCAGTTAGATTTCTCAATAAATGACCACCGACTGTTTCTATCAAAGATACGGCGTGTGAATTGTAAAAATTACAGCTTCTGTGTGTTTTCAGTGGAACTTCTGCAAAACAACCGCATTTAAATCTTTATCCACGTTAAAACGACTTGAGATTTATAATTATACGCTCTGAACAAATGCACAGATTCTACATGACACACTTTCCTCTTGTCACACTGACAGCAGTGTGTCGGCTCACAGGCTGTTAATGTTTTTTGACAGAATTGGTCGGAAATGTGCAATTTTCAAGTGCCTGGTGCAGCTTTTTACAAATCATAAAACAGCGGAGTAACAACAGCGAGTTTTAACATTAGAACTCTTACCCTCCTGATGTTGGTCAACTCGTGTATTTCAGATTCATTTTAATAAATGTTCACCTTTCTGTAGCAGTTGTTAGCTAAACTAGTTTGTTCATAATTACAAGCGGTTTTTAAAAACACGTACAATTTTTACTGCGGATTATTCACTGTTTAGGGTATTTCTACATGCCTTACACTGTAAAAAATAATAAGATGACTTTACTAAAAATGAAAATAATCAAAAAATGCAAACTTGCTGCCTTACAAAGTAATTTATGTTGTCTTGAAGCAGATTTGATTACCTTAATTATTGCGAGTGTGCAGTACTCAAATAAACTTAAAATCTAGATTACAGTAACTTGTTTATTTTGCTGTACTGAAAAAAATAAATTACAGTAATGTATTTACTGTGAACATCCAGCAAGTGACGGCTTAATTCTCAAAATAGTTTTGTTCATTCATCATATTCAGGTCAACTTAATTTTCTTGAAGCTACAGCTTAAAACTGAGTCTGGTTAACTTAATTCGTTTGTATGTTTGCATGCATTTACAGTGTACAGAGAGAGTGCGGCTCAAACCAAAGTCAAATTCCATGTATTCTATGGATACTTGGCCATTAAAAGCTGTTCTGATTCAGATTCTGATAAACCAAAAAATGCTGATGAACCCTGTTTTATTTGAAACTTTAAAGTTGTTGCTTCAGTTCTCCGTCATTCAGTTATCTGTGATTTTCAGGGAACACTTGACATAAAATGCTGACGGCTGATTTTCATATTAAAAGAATAGATGTCTCCCTTTTGGAAAGTCTCCCAAGAAATCTGATCAGAGAATCTTGATGTCTTCAGGGTGTATTAAAAACTAACCAGGAGAAAGCTGCTTTCAAGAACAGTTTCAGTTATTTTTTTGACCCACTTCAGATGTTTCTTGGTCAGAATGAGGTGGTAAAGCAGGAACTTGCAGCAATACAAGTGAGCAAAGAAAATGTTTAGATTTAGGACTTAACATCCAAGCCGTTGGCATGTGAACGTTACCGTGAAGTGTTGAGATAAGGATTTAATGCTTGAATCCCAAAATGTGTAAAATATAATAAGTTGACTTTACAAAAAAAATATGCGAACTTGTTGCCTTAAAAAAGTGGCTTTGAGCAGACTTGAGTTTATTATACGCAGCTGGAGACATAATAATCATCTATCAGCTAATTTACAGCGACAGCCTGATGGTTACCCTTTAATAAACATGGACGTGTGCTTTTTTCTTCATGTAAGTGGACCAAATTTGTGTTTAATAACCATGAAAATATGCTTTTTTCTTCAGGTAACTGGAACAAGTACTTTTTTCTTAATGTTTTCCTTCATGTATGTTGTGTTTAATAAATATGAACGTATACTTTTTTTCTTCATGTAAGTGGACCAAATACTTTTTTCTTAATGTTTTCCTTCATGTATGTTGTGTTTAATAAATATGAACGTATACTTTTTTTCTTCATGTAACTGGAACAAATACCTTTTTTCTTAATGTTTTCCTTCACGTATGCTGTGTTTAATAAACATGAACAATTGCTTTTTTCTCTGTGTGTGACTTTAATGAATGTAATAAAGCACATATTCTAAACCTTATACAGTCTGTGTTCTTTCCTATAATATTGTTGAAAAGGGTAAATTGTTTTTCAAACGAGGTTTTTTGTGAAAAACACTTACTGGTACCTTTTGCTCTAAAAATACCATCTGGCCTGACACCCAGCCACCCTGCCGGGAGTGACGGAGAAGAAACTTTGTTTTTTCCGCCTTCATCACCTCTGGGCGGCATCTCCGATCAGCGGATGTCCCGCGCACCATGATGATCGGGTAATATCTTAAAAGAAAACATCATCTGGCGTGAGTGATAAGGAGCATTGTTTATTGTTCTTCGGGTTCATCACCTCGGGGCAGCATCTCCGATCAGCGAGTGTCCCGCCACACACACACACACACACACACGCACGCACGCACGCACGCACGCACGCACGCACGCACGCACACACACACACACACACACACACACACACGCACACACACACACACACACACGCGCACTCACACAGACACAGCGTCTGCAACAGGTTTTACAGCCGTGGGGTCATGTTTCCGCGAGCGGCTCTATGCGTGGGTATTTGACCGTCTTGCTGCAAAGACTTACAGCCGAGAGACGGCTATTTGTACCCCCTTCTTTAATTTACGAATTAAAAAACAGAAAAGGAAACGTAATAATTTAAGAATTAAATTATTAAAGGGGCATTAAATAATAGACACTGATTTATGTTTAATTATTTCAGAATTAGTTAATTCTTTAATACATTAAAAAGATCTAGGTATTTTTAATCGTTCTTAAATTCATGAAATAAAATGACATTAAAATATTAGACCCTGGGTGGGAGGGGAGGTAAGGCTTGGAGGCGGTGCTTGGCCGGGGTTAGGGGAGGAGCTTGGGGGGTGGGGCTAGGGGAGGAGCCAGGGGCGGAACTAGGGGAGGAGCCGGGGGCGGGGCTTAGGGGCGGGACATACTGACGTCATCGACTCTGATTGGATGTGACGTCATAAGGGGCGGGGGCTCGGAGGTGGGACTAGGGGCGGGGCTTAGGGGCGGGGCATAGTGACGTCATCGATTATGATTGGCTGTGACGTCATAAGGGGCGGGGCTTGGCGGCGGGACTAGGGGAGGGGCTTAGGGGCGGGACATAGTGACATCATCGATTCTGATTGGCTATGACGTCATAGAGGGGGCGGGGCTTAGTGACGTAGTCGATTTTGATTGGCAGCTGTCACTTTTTTGACGAAAGGTGGGTCAGTTTTCTCTCTGACATTATTATATTCTGTTGATTGCAGAGGTCTCATAAGAAATCATAAACATTGATCGTATTATGTTTTTTCTGATTGTTTATGTAATATTTCACCTGTTCTCTTTTTGTACCACTTTAAGAATCAGCAGAAAGGTTCTTAGTGCAGTGGTGTCCAAAGACATTCCAGAACGGTGCAGGTTTTCTTTTCCACCACTGACTCCAGCAGGTGATTTCACTGACAAACTCATTCCAGCTGCACAAACTGATGTTAATCAGTGAAATCACCTATAGGAGTCAGTTGTTGCAAAAACAAACACAAACCCTGAACCCTCTTGGCCCTTTCTGGAATGTCTTTGGACAGCGCTGTTTAGTGTAACCTTTAGTAGTGTATTAGTAACATATATTAAATACTGGAGTCAAATCTATGATTTCAAATATCATTTTCATTCTCAGTGGGCCAAAATGAATCAAGTTTAACAATATTTATTTTGGAAGCATTTTGGCTTTAGACTAGCATGTGTGATCCATGTGTACTTTAACTGTACTTTTTGCAGGAAAACAAAAGTGAAATTAAGAAAAGAATAAATGATTACATTTTCTATATACCATTTAACAATCAAATACAGCCAGACTTTTGAGTGTTTAATTCTCTCTGCTGTGTGTGCATGTGTAAGAGAGAGAGGAGAGTTCAGTGCTCAGAATAGAGATTAATATGAGGACGAGAGTCCACACTCCTAATGCTGCCTATTAAACACAAATGTCCCTTCATGGACAGCGATATGACACCTCGTAACTGGGCAAAATATTGATGAAGTGCCCGGATGTTAATACTTTTTCAATGCAGATACACAAATGAACACACACGGAAAAAAGCTTGTAAAATACATGTTAAAATACAGTTCTGACCTGATATCCAGCCAGTAAAATAAGTTTACATTAAATTATTTAAGGAAAACATTGAACTTATGACACCCACACATTCCCAAATATTAGTGTTGAAAGCTACATGGATCCGATCTGTTCCAGATGCAATAAATCAGTTCTCCACCACATGATGTCAACTTTCCACACAATCCAGACGGGCACACAGAGTGCATTAATTAATTCCACATGGTCCACATTAATTAAATCCATTTTTTGTATCGTACTGAATAATTTCAGCTTTGAGTAAAATTCCATTCAAGGTGGTTTAAATCCTCAGATTTCATACACAGGCATGACAGTTTACACCAGATTATTGGCCAAAAGTCATGGAAAAAGTAACAAGAATATTGAAAACTGTTTAATTATAGAAGGAAATGTTGTGTCTCTTCCTCTGTTTGTGGCTTTACCAACATGCACAGCTTTCCAGCATTTTGCACCTGTTTCTTGATGAGACTCATTGAGCGTCTGTGTGTGCTGCCTACTGAGTTGCCCTGATACAAAATGGTGACGACGCCTCCTCGCCGGGACACTTCTCAGTGCGACTGCAGACTCTAGTGCAGTGGTCCCTCGTTTATTGCGGGAGTTCTGTTCTAAAAATAGCCCGCAATAGGCCAAATCCGCGAAGTAGACAGCGTTATTTTTTACGATTATTATAGACGTTTTAAGGCTGTAAAACCCCCACTACATACTTTATATACTTTTCTCAAACAGGCATTAACATTTTCTCACTTTTCTCTCGTGTGTAAACACTCTCAAAGTTCAAACCTTAGTAGAAAAATGTCCAACCTGTTTTCAGGCCCAAACATTTGTTTGAGAAATAAAAACAGAACGTTTTCCTATAAATAATTATGATATATTTTAGAACTAACAAATTTAACTTTTAACCTACGAGGTTGGACACATAAGAAAATATTAATAGTGACTTGACCAGTATTTCACAGTTCCTCTGACCGCGCCTCTTCATCCTGGCACCGCGCCGCTGTCGTGCCTTTTTCCACTCAGTCACACCTCGGTGCAGGTGTCTTTTTCCGAGTGAAGAACACAGTTATGGGTAGTTGTTGGCGCTCTTTTTTCTTCTGGGTGAGAAGATTCTTATAAACAGACACACAGAACACAAAGCACGTACTCTCCCTTCGTGGTGCCGCGACCGGCCTGCTTGATGAGGACGCAGAACACAATGCGCTGTAAAAAAAAAAAAAAAGCATGTAAAATTGGACTAAAAAAATCCGCGAAAGGTGAACCGCGTTATAGCGAGGGACCACTGTACTCATATTAACCTCTGTGGTGCTCAGTTACAGAGTGAACCCAGGCATGCAGGTGTTCAGTCGAGATGTGTGGGTTTGTTGATTTATATGTCCCCGCGCATAAGTTTGAACTTTTTAAAATTGAAAAGACACTTATCGCTGTTGTATTTTCATCTATAGACAGAAAATTATGTGTGTTACCTGCAGTGGGGTAGCTTAATTCCGCGTGTGAATGTTCTGTCCAGTTGAGCAGTCGGGTTGTGCGTTCTGAGAATACTGCACTGTAATTAAGGTTTGCACATGAAAATTTAAAGTTTTTAAAGCTGAAAAGACACACATTGCTGTTGTATTTTCATTCCTCGGTTGCTCGGTCGGGGGGGGTTAACGCAGTAAAGAGAGGAACCGTCAACCCGATGGGGGGAAGTGTGGATGGGGGAGATGTGAAAGTCTGGGTAGAGAGAACTGTGCACCGGCATGAAGTGAGACAGTAGACAGTAGTTCATTATTCAGACAGTAATTCGCGATGAAGCAGTTCTGGTTGTATTATGGTAAAAACTGTTTAAAATGAATAATGTGCCCTGTTTAATTCTACCTTTAAAAAAAAAAATCCCAAATAAAACAATGATTTGGTTTTGGTGCTTAGTTATTCATTTATCCAGACAGTAGTTCGCCATATCTTAAAATACAGTGAAATTGAGGGGTGGGAGGGGGTGAAATGGAGGTTGGTGGGCATGGGCAAGGACACTTGACAGTTCTGGGCAGGTGGTGCCAAAATGCACTTGCCCATGTAAAAGCTATTACTGCTTAAATGTGGACAGTTATTCAGATTCTGGACAGTGATTCAATTTCCAGACAGTAGTTCGCCATATTATTAAATACAGTGAAATTGAGGGGTGGGAGGGGGTGAAATGGAGGTTGGTGGGCATGGGCAAGGACACTTGACAGATCTGGGCAGCTGGTGCCAAATGCACTTGCCCATGTAAAAGCTATTACTGCTTCAGTGTGGACAGTTATTCAGCGCAGAAAATCAGTTTTTTCTAAATATTATTTGTACAGTAGTCACATGTCATCTTGACTATTTTTTAAATTTTTAAATTGTTTTTGTCATTCTTTTATTTCTCATTGTTTTTTGATGTGTAACTGTAAGCTCTTTTCAAAATTGTTTTTGCAGCACTTTTTTCACTAAAGTTGTGACTTGAGTGAGGTGTAAGGAGTTGACAGATTTCATTTTTGGTTTAAGCTTTACAACCAAATTACTGTTTTAAACATCAAAACCAAATCATTGTTTTATTTTGGATTTTTTTAAAAGTAGAATTCAACAGGGCACGTTTATTTCCATTTTAAAAACATTTTTTTGCCCATAATACAACCAGAACTGCTTCATCACGAATTACTGTCTGAATAATGAACTACTGTCGACTGTCTAACTTCATGCCGGTGAACTGTGCATGGGTGCACATGCACAGTTGCACTGAGGGCTGGATTCTCAATAGGAATGACACCTCGTGTGGACACAGACAGTAACTGCACAGGATGTAAATGGAGAACAAAGGCGATTTATTTGACCAAAACACAGGAGTCCAGTCCAAACAAACAGAGGGAGTTCAAAGGCAACAACAGGAGTTAACATATAACACAAACCAAAACGCAGGTAACAAACAACTGGGGTAAAACCGTTGATTTCTATTTAATCCACTAGATGGCAGATGCAGCCTGTGAGCTGTTGCCAGCAGCTGCCATCTTGCTTAGAGTTATTCCACATCGTCAGTCATTAGACTAAATAGAAACATGATGATGCGCGGACATAATCCTGCGTCGTCATGACACCACAGGAAGCAACTGGGAGCAGCTGATCTCCCTCCAGTCCTTCCTGCTTCTCATATCCCTGCAGTCCGCCCTTCAACTCCTCTCCCTCCTGTGCTTGGCCACACAAAAATGGCAAACTACAAAAGATACCATTTGCCTGTTCTCATCACTATAAATTACTTTGTGCATGCACCCACCCACTCACACACACACACACACACACACAACACACACACACACACACACACACACACACACACACACACACACACACACACACACACACACACACACACACACACACAACACACACACACAACAAAGAGAGTGGGAGAGAAATAGATGAGAAACCATGTTGCTGTTCTTTTTATGAAAAATGCTGGATGCAATGATACCACAAAAAAATTAGACCACAAAAGAACCATTTGCCTGTTCTCATCATAAAATATTTATTTGTACACACTAGCATGCACGCACGCACACACACACACACACCACACACACACACACACACCACACACACACACACACACACACACACACACACACACACACACACACACACACAAAGAGAGTGGGAGAGAAATAGATGAGAAACCATGTTGCTGTTCTTTTTATGAAAAATGCTGGATGCAATGATACCACAAAAAAATTAGACCACAAAAGAAACCATTTGCCTGTTCTCATCATAAAATATTTATTTGTACACACTAGCACGCACGCACGCACGCACGCACACACACACACACACACACACACACACACACACACACACACACACACACACACACACACACACACACACATATTGCGTGAGGAAACCATTTCATTGTCACCTTAACACACAAAGAGTGAGAGGAGAAACCCCGTCCTCCATCACCTCATCTCCCTCCAGTGTCTCCTTCAACTCCTCTTCCTCCTTCACCTCCATTTGCCTGTTCTCATCACTATAAATTATGTTGTGCATGCACCCCCCCCCCCCACACACACACAGAAAGAGAGAGAGAGAAAAAGAGATGAGAAACCATGTTGTTGTTTTAATGAAAAATGCTGGATGCAATGATACCACAAAAAAAATTAGACCACAAAAGAAACCATTTGTCTGTTCTCATCACCATACAAGATTTGTACACATACGCACGCATGCACACACACATAGTATGAGGAGAAACCATTTCATTGTCTTGTTAACACACACAAAGAGAGAGAGGAGAAACCCTGTCCTCCTTCACCTCCTCTTCCGCCTTCACCTCCTATCCCTCCTTCACCTCCTCTCCCTCCTGCTCCTCATCTCCTTCCAGTTCAGCCATCACCTCCTCTCCCTCCAGTGCCTCCTGCAGCTTGTGTCCCTCCTTCATCTCCTCTCCCTCCATGCTCACCTTCACCTCCTCTCCCTACAGTCCTTCTTTCAGCTCCTCTCCCTCCAGTCCCTCCTTCACCAGTTCTCCCTCCAGTCTCTCCATCACCTCCTCTGTCACCAGTCCCTCCTTCACCTCTTCTTTCCTCCTTCACCTCCTGTCCCTCCTTCACTTGTCTCCTTCCAGTCCATCCTTTGCCTTCTCTGCCTCCAGTCCCTCCTCTACCTCCTCTCTCTCCAGTCCCTCTTTCACCTCCTCTTCATCCTTCACCTCCTATCCCTACTTCACCTCATCTCCTTCCAGTTACTCCTTCACCTCTTCTCCCTCCAGTTCCTCCTGCCCCTTGTCTCCCTCCTTCACCTCCTCTCCCTCCTGTCTGTCAGTCACTCATGTCAATCCAGTCCTGTCTTCACCTCCTCTCCCTCCAGTCCCTAATCTCCCGAGACGGCATCACCTCCTCTTCCTGCAGTCCCTCCTTCACCTACTCTACCTCCAGTGCCTCCGGCCCATTGTCTCCCAACTTCACCTTCTCTCCCTCCAACACTTCATCTGCCTCCAGTCTCTCATTTACCTCCACGCCCTCTTGCAGCTTGTGTCCCTCCTTCATCTCCTCTCCCTCCATGCTCACCTTCACCTCCTCTCCCTACAGTCCTTCTTTCAGCTCCTCTCCCTCCAGTCCCTCCTTCACATAATCTCCCTCCAGTCTCTACATCACCTCCTCACACTTCAGTCACTTATTCACCTCCTGTCCCTCCAGACACTTCTGTACCTCCTCTCCCTTCAGTCTCTCCTTCATCTCCTCTGCCTCAAGTCCCTCCTCGACCTCCTCTCTGTCCAGTCCGTCCTTCACCTTGTCTCCCTCCTGTCCCTCCTTCACCCATTCTCCCTCCAGTCTCTCCTCCACCTCCTCTCACTTCCTCTCCGTAAAGTCCATCCTTCACCTGCTCTTCCTCCAGTCTATCCTCCAACTGCTCTCCCTCCCCACTTCACCTCCTTGCCCTCCAGTCCCTCCTTCACCTATTCTCCCTCCAGTACCTCCTTCACCTCTCCCTCCCGTCCCTCCTCCACCTGCTCTTCCTCCAGGCCCCACTTCACCCCCTTGCCCTCCAGTCCCTCCTTCACCTCCTCTCCCTCCTGTCCCTCCTCCACCTGCTCTCCCACCAGGCCCCACTTTACCTCCTTGCCCTCCAGTCCCTCTTTCACTTCCTCTCCTTCCTGTCGCTCCTCCACCTCCTGTCCCTCTCATCACTCCTCCACCTCCTCTCCCTCCAGTCACTCCTCCATGTGCTCTCCCTCCAGTCCCTCCTTCACCTACTCTCCATCCAGTCTCTCCTCCACCTCCTCTCACTCGTGTCCTTCTTATTCCTCATCTCCCTTGACCTCCTCTCCTGTCGCTCCTCCACCTGCTCCCCATCCAGGCCCTACTTCACGACCTCTCTCTCCAGCAAAGCCACACAAAAACGTCAAACAACAAACGAAACCATTTGACTGTTCTCATCACAATAAAATATTGTGTGTGCATATACACACACACACACACACACACACACACACACACACACACACACACACACACACACACACACACACACACACACACACACACACACACACACACTGTGTAGAGAAACCATTTCACTGTTCGGTTCATGAAGAAGTTGCATCAACGGACACGATGTTAACCATGTTAACCACGTAAAATGAAACCATGTTGCTGTTGTCATTGTTGAAAACTATTTTGATGAAATTGCAATTTGAGTATTTATGCACAAACTGCATAAATACTCAAATTGCAATGTTTTTGCACAAACTGCCCCTCCTGTGGGTTCACCACCTGCAGAGGGGGCCATGGGGGTCGGGTGCAGAGAGGATTGGGTGGTGGTCGAGGGCGGGTAGCCCGGAGGCCCGGTCCATGCTCACAGCCCCTGGCTGTTGGGACGTGGAATGTCACCTCGCTGGGGGGCAAGGAGCTTGTGCGGGAGGTTGAGAGATACCAACTAGAGATAGTCGGGCTCACCTCCACGCACAGCATGGGCTCTGGCACCCAACTCCTGGAGAGGGGCTGGACGCTTTATTTTTCTGTCGTTGCCCACGGGGAGAGGCTGAGAGTGTTGTGTGGGCCGCTGAAGAGGAGGTACTGCTGGCCCACCACCACCAGAGGGCGCCCTGCCTGGAGTGCGGGCTCCAGGCACCAGAGGGCGCTGCCGCCTTATGGGAGTAGCCTGGGTGACAGCTGTCACCCATCACCAGACACAGCTGTTCCACTCAGCACAGAGGTATATCAGGAGGACGGCGTCTCCACCTCAGTGCCGAGATATCGCCTAAGACTGAGGTAATATTCTCTGCATTTATATTCTGAACAACCAGCTAAACTTGTTAAACCTTTTCAGGACTGTTGACTACTGATAGCTTCATTGCTTGGATAAGTACTCACCTTCCTGCTGTACTTTGACAAGAGGTGGAGGCGGCTTCTCCCCTCTCCGTTACTGGGTGCGGTCGCATCCACACCTGTGTGTTGTTGCTCTCTCCCGCCAGCAGTACCGGATCCGACGAGCGGAGGCAGTGGCCACCTGGGAATTCGGGACTTGGCGGTTCCAGTATTTCCAGGGTTCGGTGGCAGAGGAGATCTGGGTGGTTCCGGTTTGACTGAGACGGACGTCTCCTACCTTCGAGCCTGCCCACACGACACCAGCGGATTCGACCCCAAATTGTGATTGTTGTATTTATTGTGCTCGTTTCACAATAGTAAACCTTGTTATTTACCTTCTCCATTGTCCGTTCATTGCGCCCCCTGTTGTGGGTCCGTGTTCCTACACTTTCACAACAGAGAGCTGGGGTTGCATTGCTTGTTGCTCCCCAGCTCAGTCGCCATGTGTTGGAGTTCACTCCGGTGAACGAGAAGGTCGCGTCGCTACGCCTTCGGGTCGGGGACAGGTCTCTCACCGTTGTCTCGGCCTACGGGCCGAGCAGCAGTGCAGAGTACCCGACCTTCCTGGAGTCCCTCGGAGGGGCACTAGATAGCGCTCCGACTGGGGACTCCATTGTTCTCCTGGGGGATTTCAACGCCCACGTGGGCGGCGACAGTGAGACCTGGAGGGGGGTGATCGGGAAGCACGGCTTCCCCGATCTGAACCCGAGTGGTGTTCAGTTGTTGGACTTCTGTGCTAGTCACAGTTTGTCCATCACGAACACCATGTTCGAGCACAAGGGTGTCCATAAGTGCACGTGGCACCAGGACACCCCGACCCGGAGGTCGATGATCGACTTTGTAGTCGTATCATCTGACCTTCGGCCACGTGTCTTGGACACTCGAGTAAAGAGAGGGGCAGAGCTGTCGACCGATCACCACCTGGTGGTGAGTTGGATCCGCTGGGAGGGGAGGAAGCCGGTCAGACCTGGCAGGCCCAAACGTATCGTGAGGGTCTGCTGGGAACGACTGGTTGAACACTCTGTCAGGGAGGTCTTCAACTCCCACCTCCGGGAGAGCTTCTCCCAGATCCCGGGGGAGGTTGGAGACATGGAGTCCAAGTGGACCATGTTCTCCACCTCCATTGTTGATGCGGTTGCTCGTAGCTGTGGTCGCAAGGTCTCTGGTGCCTGTCGGGGTGGCAATCCCCGAACCCTGTGGTGGACACCGGAAGTAAGGGATGCCGTCAAGCTGAAGAAGGAGTCATCTTTGTTGGTAGGTGGGACCCCAGAGGCAGCTGACAGGTACCGGCAGGCCAAGTGTGCCGCAGCCCGTGCGGTCGCAGAGGCAAAAACTCGGGTCTGGGAGGAGTTTGGGGAGGCTATGGAGGAGGACTATCGGTCGGCCTCGAACAGATTCTGGCAAACCGTCCGACGCCTCAGGAGGTGGAAGCAGCTCTCCACCGGCACTGTTTACGGTGCAGGTGGGGAGCTGTTGACCCTGACTGGGGATGTTGTTGGGCGGTGGAAGGAGTACTTCGAGGTCACGTCTTCCGAAGAGGAAGCAGAGACTGCGGACCCAGAGGCGGACTCATCCATTACCCAGGCAGAAGTCACCGAGGTGGTTCGAAAGCTCCTCAGTGGCAAGGCTCCTGGGGTGGATGAAATCTGTTGTGGGACTGTCTTGGCTGACACGCCTCTGCAACATCGCGTGGTGACCAGGGACAGTGCCTCTGGATTGGCAGACCGGGGTGGTGGTCCCTCTGTTTAAGAAGGGGGACCGGAGGGTGTGTTCCAACTATAGGGGGATCACACTCCTCAGCCTCCCCGGTAAAGTCTATTCCAGAGTCCTGGAGAGGAGAATTCGACCGATGGTTGAACCTCGGATTCAGGAGGAGCAGTGTGGTTTTCATCCTGGTCGCAGCACACTGGACCAGCTCTACATGCTCCATCGGGTGCTCGAGGGTTCATGGGAGTTCGCCCAACCAGTCCACATGTGTTTTGTGGATCTGTAGAAGGCGTTCGACCATGTCCCTCAGGCCACCCTGTGGGGAGTGCTCCGGGAGTACGGGGTCCGGGGTCCTTTGCTAAGGTCCCTGTATGACCGCAGCAGGAGCTTGGTTCGCATTGCCGGTAGTAAGTCAAACCTGTTTCCAGTGCACACTGGCCTCCGCCAGGGCTGCCCTTTGTCATTGGTTCTGTTCATTATTTTTATGGACAGAATTTCTAGGTGCAGCCAGGGTGTAGAGGGGGTCTGGTTTGGGAACCACAGAATCTCGTCTCTGCTGTTTGCGGACGATGTGGTTCTGTTGGCTTCGTCAAATCAGGACCTTCAGCGTGTAGTGGGGCAGTTTGCAGCCGAATGTGAGGAGTCTGGGATGAAGATCAGTACCTCCAAATCCGAGGCCATGGTTCTCGACCGGAAAAAGATGCTTTGCCCTCTTCAGGTCGGTGGAGTGTCCTTGTCTCAAGTGGAGGAGTTTAAGTATCTCGGGGTCTTGTTCACGAGTGAGGGACGGATGGAGCGTGAGATCGATAGACGGATCGGTGCAGCGTCTGCAGTGATGTGGTCGCTGTATCGGACCGTCGTGGTGAAGAGAGAGCTGAGTAGGGGGGCAAAGCTCTTGATTTACCGATCGATCTACATTCCGATCCTTACCTTTGGTCATGAGATTTAGCTCATGACCGAAAGAACGAGATTGCGGGTTCAAGCAGCCGAGATGAGTTTCCTCCGCAGGGTGGCTGGGCGCTCCCTTAGAGATAGGGTGAGGAGCTCGGTCACTTGGGAGGAGCTCTGACTCGAGCCGCTGCTCCTCCACGTTGAAAGGAGTCACTTGAGGTGGGTCGGGCATCTTTTCCGGATGCCCCCAGGACGCCTCGCTGGAGAGGTGTTCCGGGCGCGTCCCACTGGGAGGAGGCCACGGGGAAGACCCAGGACATGCTGGAAGGATTACATCTCTCGGCTGGCTTGGGAATGCCTTGGGGTTCCCCCGGAGGAGCTGGGGGAGGTGTGTGTGGATCGGGAGGTCTGGGCGGCTTTGCTTGAGCTGCTGCCCCCGCGAACCGACTCCGGATAAAGCGGAAGAAAATGGATGGATGCACAAACTGCCAGTGTGAGGATAAACCATTTCACTGTCCTGTTCAAACACACACACACACACACACACACACACACACACACACACACACACACACACACACACACACACACACACACACACACACACACACACACACACACACAGAAGGAGAGAGAGAGATGAGAAACCATGTTGCTGTTCTTTTTATGAAAAATGCTGGATGTAATTACACAAAAAGTATTAGACCAGAATAAAAACCATTTGCCTGTTCTCATCATCATAAAATATTTATTTGTACACACACACACACACACACACACACACACACACACACACACACACACACACACACACACACACACACACACACACACACAGGTACAGTGCGAGGAGAAACAAATTCACTGTCTTGTTAACACACAGAAAGATGGAGAGAGGAGAAACCCAATACTCCTTCACCTCCTCTGTCTCCAGTCCCTGCTTCAAGTCTGCTCCATCCTTCACCTCCTGTCCCTCCTTCATCTTGTCTGCTTACAGTCTCTCCAAGACTTCCTCTCACTCCAGTTCCTCCTTCATCTCCTCTCCCTCCTGCACCTCATTTTCCTCGAGTCTATCTTTGACCTCCTCTCCCTCCAGTCCCTACTGCACCTCCTCTGTCTCCAGTCACTCCTGTCCCTATTCTCCCTCCAGTCCCTCCTGTCCCACCTCTCCGTCCAGTCCCTCCTTCACCTCCTCACCCTCCAGTCCCTACTGCCCCTTGTCTCCGTCCTTCTCATCACCCACACACACAGTGTGAAGAGAAACCATTTCACTGTCCTGTTAATACAGACAGACACACACACACACACACAGAAAGAGAGAGAGAGAGAGTGAGAAAAAGAGAGAGGAGTAATCATGTTGTTGTTCTTTTTATGAAAAATGACAAAAAAAAATATTACAACAGAAAATAAACTATTTGCCTGTTCTCATCAGCATAAAAATTTTTTTTGGACGGACACACACACACGCATGCACGCACGCACGCACGCACGCACGCACGCACGCACGCACACACACACACACACACACACACACACTCTTTCACCTCCTCTCTCTCCTGTCGCTCCTTCACCTCCTCTCCCTCCAGTCTGTTCTTTACCTCCTCTCCCTCCACTCCCACCTTCACTTCATCTCCCTCGAGTCTGTCCTTCTCCTCTCCCTCCTGTCACTCCTCCACCTGCTCTTCTTCCAGGCCCGAATTCACCTCCTCTGCCTCCTGTCCCTCCATCACCTCCTCTCCCTCCCATCGCTCCTCCACCTGCTCTCCCTCCAGGCCAGAATTCACCTCCTCTCCCTCTGGTTCCTCCTCCACCTCCTTTCCCTTTAGTCCTTCCTGCAACTCCTCTCCCTCCACTCTGTCCTTCACGTTTCCCTCCAGTCCCTCCTTCACCTCTTCTCCTTCCTCCCTCCCTTTGCTCCTCCACCTGCTCTCCCTCATGTCCCTCCTTCACCTCCTCTCCCTCATGTCCCTCCTTCACCTCCTCTCCCTCCAGTCCCACATTCACTTCATCTGCCTCCAGTATGTTCTTCACCTTTCCCTCCAGTCCCTCTTGTACCTTCTCTCCCTGCAGTGTCTCCATTCCCTCCTCTCCCTCCAGTCCTGTCTTCACCTGCTCACCCTCCAGTCCCTCCTGCGCCTCATCTCCCTCCAGTCCTTCTTTCATCTCCTCTCCCTCAAGTACCTCCTCTCATCTCCTTCCAGTCCCTCCTTCACCTCCTCTATCTCCTGCTCCTCATCTCCTTCCAGTCTCTCCAACACCTTATCTCCATCCAGTCCCTCCTTCATCTCCTCTCCTTCCTGCACCTCATTTTCCTTGGGTATCTCCTTCACCTCCTCCCCCTCCAGTCCCTCCTGCACATCCTCTGTCTCCAGTCACTCCTGTCCCTCCAGTTACTCCTGTCCCAACTCTCCCTCTAGTCCCTCCTTCACCCCTCACCCTCCAGTTCCTCCTTCACCATCTCTCCCTCCAGTCCCTCCTTCATCTCCTGTCTCTCAAGGCGCTACTTCACCTCCTCTCCCTCTAGTCCTTACTGCACCTCCTTTCCCTCCAGTTCCTCCTTCACCTCCTCTCCCCCATGTCGATCCTCCACCTCCTCTCCCTCCAGTCCCTCTTTCACCTCATCTCCCTCCCCTCACTCCTCCAGCTGCTCTTCCTCCACGCCAAACTTCACCTCCTCTCCCTCCAGTCCCTATTTCGCCTCCTCTCCCTCCCGTGGTTCCTTCGCCTCCTCTCCTTCCTGTCCCTCCTGCACATCTTTCTCCAGTTTCTCCTCCACCTCCTCTCCGCCCTGCCGCTCCTCCAATTGCTCTCCCTCCAGGCCTTACTTCACCTCCTCTTCCTCCAGTCCCTCCTTCACCTCCTCTCCTTCCATACACACACACACACACACACACACGCACGCACGCACACACACACACACACACACACACACACACACACACACACACACACACACACACACACACACACTCCTTCACCTCCTCTCTCTCCTGTCGCTCCTCCACCTGCTCTCCCTCCAGGCCTAACTTCACCTCCTTTCCTTCCAGTCCTTCCTGCACCTCTTCTCCCTGCAGTCCCTCCTTCACCTCCTCAACCTCCTGACGCTCCTCCACCTGCTCTCCCTCCAGTCTCTCCTTCACCTCCTCTCCCTCCTGCTCCTCATCTCCTTCCAGTTTCTCCTACACCTCATCTCCATCAAGTCGCTCCTTCACCTGCTCTCTCTCTCCAATCCCTTCTTCACCTCCTCTCCCTCCAGTCCCTCTTTCACCTCATCTCCCTCCCCTCACTCCTCCAGCTGCTCTTCCTCCACGCCAAACTTCACCTCTTCTCCCTTCAGTCCCTATTTTGCCTCCTCTCCCTCCAGTGGTTCCTTCGCCTCCTCTCCTTCCAGTCCCTCCTGCACCTCATCTTTCTCTAGTTTCTCCTCCACCTCCTCTCCGCCCTGCCGCTCCTCCAATTGCTCTCCATCCAGGCCTTACTTCACCTCCTCTTCCTCCAGTTCCTCCTTCACCTCCTCTCCTTCCACACACACACACACACACACACACACACACACACGCACGCACGCACGCACGCACGCACGCACACACACACACACACACACACACACACACACACACACTCCTTCACCTCCTCTCTCTTCTGTCGCTCCTCCACCTGCTCTCCCTCCAGGCCTAACTTCACCTCCTTTCCTTCCAGTCCTTCCTGCACCTCGTCTCCCTGCAGTCCCTCCTTCACCTCCTCAACCTCCTGACGCTCCTCCACCTGCTCTCCCTCCAGTCTCTCCTTCACCTCCTCTCTCTCCTGCTTCTCATCTCCTTCCAGTTTCTCCTACACCTCATCTCCATCAAGTCTCTCCTTCACCTGCTCTCTCTCTCCAATCCCTTCTTCACCTCCTTTCCTCCTGTTCCTCCTTCACCTCTTCTCCCTCCATTCCTCCCTCACCTCCCTTCTTCCATTCCCTCCTGCACCCAGTGCAGTCACTCACAATCCCAGCACTGCCATGGCATCTCCCTTCTGCATTTGCCACGTGTATCTTTAGCAGTCAACACATGGCACAGTAGCATGATTGTTCTTACATTGATTTCTAACCTGACACATGGCTCTTTTCCCAGGGCTCGGTGTGGAAGGTTGTTGCCGAAGCAATTGTTCCTGCATATACAATCGGCTATCAGATGGGTCAACTACACCCTTGTCAGCATGTCCCCTCCTGTGGTGCGCCAGTGATTGCCTCATTTACATAACAAAATGAGTGCTCACAGGTAATTTAGCAGACTAAGCCCCTTTCACATTGGCGTATTCGTAGAGCTGCTCATTGCAGCGTATCGTCTACGCTGCAATGAGCAGCTCTCCGCCCACTTTACGTGGAGTTTTTTTCTCAGTACGCAGCAGTATGTTGAGGGCTACACGCGTAGGACGGAAGAAATTAAAAATACAATATATACAATATGCTGCTATAGACTTAGACTGCTGAGGGGTTCCCATGATGCACTGAGTGTTTCTTTCTCTTTTTGCTCTGTATGCACCACTCTGCATTTAATCATTAGTGATTGATCTCTGCTCCCCTCCACAGCATGTCTTTTTCCTGGTTCTCTCCCTCAGCCCCAAACAGTCCCAACAGAAGACTGCCCCTCCCTGAGCCTGGTTCTGCTGGAGGTTTCTTCCTGTTAAAAGGGAGTTCTTCCTTCCCACTGTCGCCAAATGCTTGCTCACAGGGGGTCGTTTTGACCGTTGGGGTTTTTACGTAATTATTGTATGGCCTTGCCTTACAATATAAAGCGCCTTGGGGCAACTGTTTGTTGTGATTTGGCGCTATATAAAAAAAAATTGATTGAATTGATTGAAATATGAACTTAATCGAATTTTTTTTAACCCTCACCACATAACCTGGTTATTTAACAAAATATACAAGTAATTATATTTTACAGAATATTCTGTTTAATATTTAAACAACTGAGGTATGTTCGGCTGGTTTACCAAACTAGATTAAGTGAATATAGCAGAGTGTGAATGTGCCAAATCAAATGATTTTATGTGAGATTTGAGTTCCTTACTGTTTTATGAGCCGTCTGAACATCTCAAGTTTAATTTATGTGTTTTTCCTGTTACCTTCCTTTGTGTTTGTGCTCAGAGATCAGATTCAGTTCTGAGTTCATTCTGCTTTCTATGTCATCACTGGTGATATGACGGCTGTGAGATCAGATAATAGTCACTTACAAACAGGAAAAAACAAAACAAAAAAGATTCAGGAACAAATATCACAAGGACTCAGAAAGGAACTGATGTCATCATAAACTGTTACCATGAAACCAGGGCCAGAAGGAAAGTCATCACTGCAGAATCACTGACATCTACAACAGGCGTCTGTCTTCATATGTCAGAAATGTCACAGAGGATGCAAATCTAAGATTGATCTACACAGTCAAACAAGATGATCCTTCTGTTGCTACACCATAGTCAATATGACTGACGGTTGACAACAGATAGAAATAAGTAAGAAAATGGTGAGACCACTTTTCACCTTTTAAAATGCAGAAATGTTTTAGGTGGTTTTACAAACATCAAGCTAAATGTTGAGGCAAATATGCACCTTAATAAAAGAGCTAATCATTACTTTCTAAAAGACAGATTAATAAAGCGTCTAATGACAGACATTTAGCATGTGAGGCTGTGTTTATTCAAATTTGCAATTCACAGATGATTTGTATAAGAGATATATTGTAGCCTGCAGTCTTTTGATGTCAATTTCAATTGCAATTTCAGGGGCACTTCTAAAATATTTACAATAATAACAAAGTAAGGAAAAATGGCAGTTTGTGCAAAATTTTGTCCATTTTATTGAGGGGGATGCACTCGGAGGGGGTCCTGCCCAGTGAATAATTCAGTGTAGAACCGCCACTGCGGGCATGCACAATATTTTGGAAATATGCCATGTCTCAGATGTTCTGCATTTGCAGGACATAAGTTGCAGGTAAGTTATGCAATTGATACACGTTTCTTGCAATTAAATCATAAATTGAAATACATACATTGATTGGTTGAAAGCTGCAGTCCTCATGCAAACAGACCATTCACACAAAGAGTAAATATAAAGTCCTAATCTGACCTGTTTGTTTGAGTCGGATTCATCATCACAGCCTGATGAAAACGTTTGTCAACATAAAGCATCGTGATTTTGGAAAACAACATCTGAAAATACTAATTCATTATCCTGGCTGAAGAAACATAGCTTTTTAAAGCAAGTCCCTCTGTGTTTTTTCTGCTCCAGCTGCATCTTTAGCTGAATGAACCAGAGGATGTTGGCTCTTTGCACCACAAAGTTGAAAGTCACAGTTCCTCATTTATTCAACTCAGCGTCTATCACAGCCATCAGTCAACTATTTTTGTGATGTAAATAAATCCCATGATCCACCTTGGCAAAAATAACATTAAAAAATGTTAAATTACTCTGTTTGGCATCTGTCAATATTTAAAGGACATGTCACATGTTTTTAACATCCCAGTTAGCAAGACAACATAAAATTATTCATGACTGTAAGTGTTTCTGCACACATGTGCCAATAATTAGTGATCGCTGATGTATTTGTGGAGGCTGAAGGATTTTCAGGCTTGTCTGTGAAAGAAAAAAGTCAAAACACTGACTGTTTGTCAAATAACAGGCTTTTTAATGTGAAGTACTCTGAATGCTGTGCCAACCAGGTAACATAAAGGTGACAGCCAAGGCTGTCGAACAGTACATTTAGTTAAAACAGAATATTTAGTAAAACATACAATATTTATCATTTTGACACATTTTATTCCTCTCACTCTGAGTGTTAGCAAGTGCATGTCTGGAAGACGTGTCACTCAACAATTTTCAGAATGTTTCGGCACGACATACATTTTAGAATGAGCAGAAACATCCCGATGACTGACAAAGGGAAACAGACCTGCTCCATCCAAAAACAAAGCTTCTGTGCTGCCTTTCGAAAGTGATGGCTCAGATTTACAGACAAAAGATAACACACTTCACCCCGAAACTCTTAACTTTTTCAGAGTGTCACATTTTGGAACCTAAAGTGTGGTGATGTGCTGTTTGTGTGATTGCTGGTTTACTGAAGCTGTGGACATGGATGTGGGGACATCTCCATGATGCTGTTTTTCACAGACTTCCTGACACGCAGATGCATTTGTTACATTGGAAAAAGTCCGAATTCATTATTTCCAGGAGTTAATGAACATTGTTTCACGTTTCACAATGGTGAGAGAACTAAAGGTGAAGCTGCAACTGGGGATTGCATGCATGCGTGCTTCTTTGATTGTGTGGAGTTTACCCATTTTGTGTTTTTTGGCAAGCATTTTCTTTTTAAACTCTGAGAGACTGTGAATTTGGAAGTGAAATGTGTGTGTGTGTGTGAGAGAGAATACTGAGAGACCTTATGTTCAAAACTGATTTATGGCCCTGTCAGCCAATCAGAATCGACTACGTCACTAAGCCCCGCCTGTAATCCCGCCCCTTATGACATCACAGCCAATCAGAATCGATTACGTCACTATCAATCAATCAATCAATCAATCAATTTTTTTTATATAGCGCCAAATCACAACAAACAGTTGCCCCAAGGCACTTTATATTGTAAGGCAAGGCCATACAATAATTATGTAAAACCCCAACGGTCAAAACGACCCCCTGTGAGCAAGCACTTGGCTACAGTGGGAAGGAAAAACTCCCTTTTAACAGGAAGAAACCTCCAGCAGAACCAGGCTCAGGGAGGGGCAGTCTTCTGCTGGGACTGGTTGGGGCTGAGGGAGAGAACCAGGAAAAAGACATGCTGTGGAGGGGAGCAGAGATCGATCACTAATGATTAAATGCAGAGTGGTGCATACAGAGCAAAAAGAGAAAGAAACACTCATTGCATCATGGGAACCCCCCAGCAGTCTACGTCTATAGCAGCATAACTAAGGGATGGTTCAGGGTCACCTGATCCAGCCCTAACTATAAGCTTTAGCAAAAAGGAAAGTTTTAAGCCTAATCTTAAAAGTAGAGAGGGTGTCTGTCTCCCTGATCTGAATTGGGAGCTGGTTCCACAGGAGAGGAGCCTGAAAGCTGAAGGCTCTGCCTCCCATTCTACTCTTACAAACCCTAGGAACTACAAGTAAGCCTGCAGTCTGAGAGTGAAGCGCTCTATTGGGGTGATATGGTACTACGAGGTCCCTAAGATAAGATTAAGACCTGATTATTCAAAACCTTATAAGTAAGAAGAAGAATTTTAAATTCTATTCTAGAATTAACAGGAAGCCAATGAAGAGAGGCCAATATGGGTGAGATATGCTCTCTCCTTCTAGTCCCCGTTAGTACTCTAGCTGCAGCATTTTGAATTAACTGAAGGCTTTTCAGGGAACTTTTAGGACAACCTGATAATAATGAATTACAATAGTCCAGCCTAGAGGAAATAAATGCATGAATTAGTTTTTCAGCATCACTCTGAGACAAGACCTTTCTAATTTTAGAGATATTGCGTAAATGCAAAAAAGCAGTCCTACATATTTGTTTAATATGCGCTTTGAATGACATATCCTGATCAAAAATGACTCCAAGATTTCTCACAGTATTACTAGAGGTCAGGGTAATGCCATCCAGAGTAAGGATCTGGTTAGACACCATGTTTCTAAGATTTGTGGGGCCAAGTACAATAACTTCAGTTTTATCTGAGTTTAAAAGCAGGAAATTAGAGGTCATCCATGTCTTTATGTCTGTAAGACAATCCTGCAGTTTAGCTAATTGGTGTGTGTCCTCTGGCTTCATGGATAGATAAAGCTGGGTATCATCTGCGTAACAATGAAAATTTAAGCAATACCGTCTAATAATACTGCCTAAGGGAAGCATGTATAAAGTGAATAAAATTGGTCCTAGCACAGAACCTTGTGGAACTCCATAATTAACCTTAGTCTGTGAAGAAGATTCCCCATTTACATGAACAAATTGTAATCTATTAGACAAATATGATTCAAACCACCGCAGCGCAGTGCCTTTAATACCTGTGGCATGCTCTAATCTCTGTAATAAAATTTTATGGTCAACAGTATCAAAAGCAGCACTGAGGTCTAACAGAACAAGCACAGAGATGAGTCCACTGTCTGAGGCCATAAGAAGATCATTTGTAACCTTCACTAATGCTGTTTCTGTACTATGATGAATTCTAAAACCTGACTGAAACTCTTCAAATAGACCATTCCTCTGCAGATGATCAGTTAGCTGTATTACAACTACCCTTTCAAGAATTTTTGAGAGAAAAGGAAGGGTGGAGATTGGCCTATAATTAGCTAAGATAGCTGGGTCAAGTGATGGCTTTTTAAGTAATGGTTTAATTACTGCCACCTTAAAAGCCTGTGGTACATAGCCAACTAACAAAGATAGATTGATCATATTTAACATCGAAGCATTAAATAATGGTAGGGCTTCCTTGAGCAGCCTGGTAGGAATGGGGTCTAATAGACATGTTGATGGTTTGGATGAAGTAACTAATGAAAATAACTCAGACAGAACAATCTGAGAGAAAGAGTCTAACCAAATACCGGCATCACTGAAAGCAGCCAAAGATAACGATACGTCTTTGGGATGGTTATGAGTAATTTTTTCTCTAATAGTTAAAATTTTGTTAGCAAAGAAAGTCATGAAGTCATTACTAGTTAAAGTTAATGGAATACTCAGCTCAATAGAGCTCTGACTCTTTGTCAGCCTGGCTACAGTGCTGAAAAGAAACCTGGGGTTGTTCTTATTTTCTTCAATTAGTGATGAGTAGAAAGATGTCCTAGCTTTACGGAGGGCTTTTTTATAGAGCAACAGACTCTTGTCTATTGACTATGTCCCGCCCTTAAGTCCCGCCCCTAACCCCTCCCCTAGTCCTGCCTCCAAGCCCCGCCCCTGGCTCCTCCCCTAGTCCCACCCCTGGCTCCTCCCCTAGCCCTGCCCCTGGCTCCTCCCCTAGTCCCACCCCCAAGCTCCTCTCCTACCTCCCCTAGCCCCTCCCCAAGCTCCTCCCCTAACCCCGCCCCAAGCACCCCCTCCAAGCCCTACCTCCCCTCCCACCCGGGTCTAATATTTTAATGTCATTTTATTTCATGAATTAAAGAACGATTAAAAAATACCTAGATCTTTTTAATGTATTAAAGAATTAACTAATTCTGAAATAATTAAACATAAATCAGTGTCTAATATTTAATACCCCTTTAATATTTTTAATTCTTAAATTAAAGCGCGTCCTTTTATGGTTTTTAATGCCTCAATTAAAGAAGGAATAAAAAATACCGTATCTTATGCATAAGTATGGGAGGTTTTCTTCAATTTAGTGATTAAACACAAATATTTTAATACGCCTTTAATATTTTTTAATTCTTAAATTAATGCGTCTCCTTTTCTGTTTTTTAATTCTTAAATTAAAGAAGGGTTAAAAAATAACCGTCTCTCGGCTGTAACGGCTGTCTTTGCAGCAAGACAGTCAAATACCCACGCATAGAGCTCCTCACGGAAACATGACCCCACGGCTGTAATACCTGTTGCAGACGCTAACTGTGTGTTTCGGAGGTGTGTGTGTGTGTGCGTGTGTTTCGGAGGTGTGTGTGTGTGTGTGTTTCGGAGGTGTGTGTGTGTGTGTGTGTGTGTGGGCGTGTGTGTGTGTGTGTGTGTGTGTGTGTGTGTGTGTGTGTGTGTGTGTGTGTGTGAGACCTGCGCAGCGGGGGTGTCACGTCTTTTATAACATAGTAGAGAAGCTTGAATCTTTGGTTGAAGCTTGAATGTTTTATTACACCCGATTTCCTGATGACGGGGTCGTTCGCTGGGCTTGTTTGAAGACGGAAAAACAAAGCTTATTCTTAGTCACAATAGATGCAGTTTCTTTTAAGATATTACCCGGTCGATCAGGGACTGCAGGACACCAGCTGATCGGAGATGCAGCCCGAGGTGATGAAGGCAGAAAAAACAACGTTTCTTCTCCGTCACTCCCGGTAGGGTGGCTGGGTGTCAGGCCTGATGGTATTTTTAGAGCAAAAGGTGCCAGTAAGTGTTTTTCACAAAAACCTCGTTTGAAAAACAATTTACCCTTTTCAACAATATTATAGGAAAGAACACAGGCTGTATAAGGTTTAGAATATGTGGTTTATTACATTCATTAAAGTCACACACAGAGAAAAAAGCAATTGTTCATGTTTATTAAACACATCATACGTGAAGGAAAACATTAAGAAAAAAGTATTTGGTCCACTTACATGAAGAAAAAAAGTATACGTTCATGTTTATTAAACACAACATACATGAAGGAAAACATTAAGAAAAAAGGTATTTGTTCCAGTTACATGAAGAAAAAAGCATATACGTTCATGTTTATTAAACACAACATACATGAAGGAAAACATTAAGAAAAAGTACTTGTTCCAGTTACCTGAAGAAAAAAAGCATATGTTCATGGTTATTAAACACAAATTTGGTCCACTTACATGAAGAAAAAAGCACACGTCCATGTTTATTAAAGGGTAACCATCAGGCCGTCGCCGTAAATTAGCTGATAGATGATTATTGTGTCTCCAGCTGCATATAATAAACTCAACTCCCCTATGGCGAGTCTGCTCAAAGCCACTTTTTTAAGGCAACAAGTTCGCATATTTTTTTGTAAAGTCAACTTATTATATTTTACACATTTTGGGATTCAAGCATTAAATCCTTATCTTATCTCAACACTTCACGGTAACGTTCACATGCCAACGGCTTGGATGTTAAGTCCTAAATCTAAACATTTTCTTTGCTCACTTGTATTGCTGCAAGTTCCTGCTTTACCACCTCATTCTGACCAAGAAACATCTGAAGTGGGTCAAAAAAATAACTGAAACTGTTCTTGAAAGCAGCTTTCTCCTGGTTAGTTTTTAATCCACCCTGAAGACATCAAGATTCTCTGATCAGATTTCTTGGGAGACTTTCCAAAAGGGAGACATCTATTCTTTTAATATGAAAATCAGCCGTCAGCATTTTATGTCAAGTGTTCCCTGAAAATCACAGATAACTGAGTGACGGAGAACTGAAGCAACAACTTTAAAGTTTCAAATAAAACAGGGTTCATCAGCATTTTCTGGTTTATCAGAATCTGAATCAGAACAGCTTTTAATGGCCAAGTATCCACAGAATACATGGAATTTGACTTTGGTTTGAGCCGCACTCTCTCTGTACACTGTAAATGCATGCAAACATACAAACGAATTAAGTTAACCAGACTCAGTTTTGAAGCTGTAGCTTCAAGAAAATTAAGTTGACCTGAATATGATGAATGAACAAAACTATTTTGAGAATTAAGCCGTCACTTGCTGGATGCTCACAGTAAATACATTACTGTAATTTAATTTTTTCAGTACAGCAAAATAAACAAGTTACTGTAATCTAGATTTTAAGTGTATCTGAGTACTGCACACTCGCAATAATTAAGGTAATCAAATCTGCTTCAAGACAACATAAATTACTTTGTAAGGCAGCAAGTTTGCATTTTTTTATTTTTTTCATTTTTAGTAAAGTCAACTTATTATTTTTTACAGTGTAAGGCATGTAGAAATACCCTAAACAGTGAATAATCCGCAGTAAAAATTGTACAACGTGTTTTTAAAAACCGCTTGTAATTATGAACAAACTAGTTTAGCTAACAACTGCTACAGAAAGGTGAACATTTATTAAAATGAATCTGAAATACACGAGTTGACCAACATCAGGAGGGTAAGAGTTCTAATGTTAAAACTCACTGTTGTTACTCCGCAGTTTTATGATTTGTAAAAGGCTGCACCAGGCACTTGAAAATTGCACATTTCCGACCAATTCTGTCAAAAAACATTAACAGCCTGGGAGCCGACACACTGCTGTCAGTGTGACAAGAGGAAAGTGTGTCATGTAGAATCGGTGCATTTGTTCAGAGCGTATAATTATAAATCTCAAGTCAATCAATCAATCAATCAATCAATTTTTTTTTATATAGCGCCAAATCACAACAAACAGTTGCCCCAAACAGTTGCGCTTTATATTGTAAGGCAAGGCCATACAATAATTATGTAAAACCCCAACGGTCAAAACGACCCGCTGTGAGCAAGCACTTGGCTACAGTGGGAAGGAAAAACTCCCTTTTAACAGGAAGAAACCTCCAGCAGAACCAGGCTCAGGGAGGGGCAGTCTTCTGCTGGGACTGGTTGGGGCTGAGGGAGAGAACCAGGAAAAAGACATGCTGTGGAGGGGAGCAGAGATCAATCACTAATGATTAAATGCAGAGTGGTGCATACAGAGCAAAAAGAGAAAGAAACACTCAGTGCATCATGGGAACCCTCCAGCAGTCTAAGTCTATAGCAGCATAACTAAGGGATGGTTCAGGGTCACCTGATCCAGCCCTAAGTATAAGCTTTAGCAAAAAGGAAAGTTTTAAGCCTAATCTTAAAAGTAGAGAGGGTGTCTGTCTCCCTGATCTGAACTGGGAGCTGGTTCCACAGGAGTCGTTTTAACGTGGATAAAGATTTAAATGCGGTTGTTTTGCAGAAGTTCCACTGAAAACACACAGAAGCTGTAATTTTTACAGTTCACACGCCGTATCTTTGATAGAAACAGTCGGTGGTCATTTATTGAGAAATCTAACTGGCGGAGGGTTTTACGCTTTAAACGCTTATTTGGTTGTGAAAAGCTGTTGTGTGGGCCACTGAAGAGGAGGTACTGCTGGCCCACCACCACAAGATGGCGCCCTGCTTGAAGTGCGGGCTTCAAGCACGAGAGGGCGTCGGCTTTGCTGGAGGTGACAGCTGTCATCAATCAACACAAGCTGTCACCCATCACCACCACTACGAAGACCGGACTGCAACTCCACCTCCTCGCCGAGAAATCAACTACCATTCAGGTAATTTCTCTGCTGCCTGACACTGTGTGTGTTTAACCTGAACTTCTATTTGCAGCCGTTTTCCTGGAGTGTTGCCTTATCTGGAGGATTGGCGTTTGGTGTGACAGCGACGGCTTCGCCTCACACCCCAACTCAGATAAGTGGTTGACCAGGAGCTGCACGAGTGTGTGTGATTGGAGGTGGAGGTTTTCCCTCCTTTACTTAATACAGACTGTGGGATTACTGAGTGTGCGAACTCCCACTCATCTGGACTGTCTCTGTTCTCTGCCAGCAGTACCGGGTCTGACTGCTGAAGACAGCGGCCACCTGGGGCGCAGGGCTTGGCGGCTCCGGTGTTCTTCAGCTCCGTTGGTGGTGGAAGCTGTGTGGGGATCCAGCTCTTCTCTCTCCAGGCGTCTTCTATCGTCGAGCCTGCCCACACGTCACCTGGTGTATGATTGACAGTCACCATATCGTTATTGTCTGTACGTTGTTGTGCGATTCACAACATTAAATTGTTACTTTTTGGCTTATCCATTGTCCGTTCATTAACGCCCCCTGTTGTGGGTCTGTGTCACGTCACTTTCACAACAAAAGCTCCACGAAAACGTATACTTTTCGAGCTGATGCTGACTGTTTGCATAAATTTTTGGCTGAGTGGGGAAACGTCTGACATTATATAGCCAATATGTTTGTTTTTTTTCTTACTTTATGGACCTTTAAAAACTTTAGTCATATTACTAAATCATTGTTTTTCTTTTTTTCTTACCTCATGAAGGCGACTCTCTCTCCGGCTCCCCGTGTCGTCTAATAACCCTCTGGGCTTCATTTGTCGGCCTGAATTCTTCTTCTTCTTCTCGTTAAACCAGAATAAACTTTTTATGCATCGCAATTATTCTCTCTCAAAAACATTCATTAATACCAGTCCAAAATATCCTCGAACCTCCGGGCATCTTGCAGGAGCGACGGTCACGTCTCGCCACAAACTGAAAGAAAAGATGCAACTTATTAAATATTTAGCCTACACTTTAAAAAAAAAACGTCATGATGTGATTTTTTCTTCTTACCGTGTAACACGAGTCCGTCCCCGCGGCGCCCTGTTGACGGTTCGACAGACCTCCGTCGGTTATAACACACCAGCTCCGCGTTATTAACCTGTATTTTTAATATAAATGAGATTTCAGAGGGTTTACTATCTCTGCTGCTGTGTCTGGGGAAAAAAAAACTTGATTAAACAGCGTTAAATAAACTCCTAACAGAATATCCACAAACTGTAACATACGCGATAAAACTTTAAAGGTATGATCGGGAGGCCGCTCTCAACACATCCGGTCCGTTTTCAGGCGAAAAAAAACATTAAAAAATTTTAGGATCAAAGATTAACATGAGCCGTGACAATTTTTAAACGCGTGCAAACGCGGTAAAACTTTAAAGGTATTTATCAGGAGAGCATTTTCAACACACCCGAAGCATTTTTTCACAAAAAACGCACATAAAAAATTCAAGGTCAAAGGTCAACGCTTCTTCCTGCGCTTAATAACGACATTTTAAATTATCCAAATGCAATAAAACTTTAAAGGTATGATCGGGAGGCCGCTCTCACACATCCAACCCGTTTTCAGGTGAAAAAAAAACAAAAAAAAAAAATTTAGGATCAAAGATTAACACTTCTTTCTGTACTTAATAACAATGTTTTAAAGCGTGCAAACATGATAAAACTTTAAAAGGTATGATCGGGAGGTTGTCCTAAGACAGGGGTTACATTTTCACGTGAAAAAACATTTAAAAAAAATTAGGATCAAAGGTTAACACAAGCTGTCACAACATTTAAAAGTGTGCGAAGGTCCTGGTAGCTGGATACAAGAGGTATTGCCCCTTTTCTTAAGGCAATTACGATATCTTTTCACAAAATCAGAAACCAGATCATGGTTTGCGATAGTATTTTCGGTTTATAAAGACAGCACATCTTGGTACGACACCCCGGTGGCGCTGATATATATTTAATACACGCAGTGACCTTTATTTTATTTGTAAATATTCACAAAAAGGAAACATGGAAATAGAAATGGGAAAAAATATGAGTATGTACATATGTATGTACGGATATATTTAAATCTCTTTGGTGTTAAAGATATGTAGATGTTTTGTTCATGTGGTTTCTGACATGTCTGGAATAAGACAGGCTGAAGCTGGGAAAACTAATTCTCCTGTGAGTAGCGTTTTATTCTTTTAGTGCAACTATTAAAAGGTCCACTATTTCTGTATTATCCGTCATTTTGCTATCCATCCACTTTTGTTCATAATATGGGACCACTACACGCACGGGGCTGGAGATATTTGCGTCTTAAAAGTGTGTGTCTGTGTGTGTATTTGGGGTGTTTAGCGCAAAAGGTCGCACCTCTTTTGACAAACCGGGCCAGCGTCACAGATCCGGTTTGAAGCAATATTTTTATGAGGTCCTGCTGTGTCCCTCGGTCCGAGGTGTCAGGCTAAATCCCCTGAACGATGATTACGTGTGTTTTTTGGGTCCACTATAAAACCTGATACCTGTGGGTAATGAGCTTGTTTTGGAGGCTGGTCCAGTTTTCTGTCCCGCCTCCTGCTGCAGTGTTTTTCCTTCATTCCAGCCGCTGACCGGAGCAGACGTTCATTCTCTCGGGATGAAGTTTTCTTTTTCTTCAGAGTGCGAAAGTCTTTCACGGCAAGTGATTTAAGAATCTTTTGATAGAAATGCTTCTGTTTTTTGTTTTTTTTCAAAAAAAAAGATCCTCGGCGGTAAAAACATTTTTTAAATGATGTTTTTTTGTTAGATATAGAGCCCCACGGTGAGAAAAGTTTATTCTGATGGAGCAGAAGAATTCGGCCTGACAAATTAACCCCAGAGGATCATTTAGACGACACGACGCACCAGGGACAGACTCTCCTTTATGACGTAAGAAAATCAGCTCATAACTTTTTAAAGTGTAAATATTTAATTGGTCTGTGTTACAGTTTGTGGATATTCTGTTAGGAGTTTATTTAACGCTGTTTAATCAAGTTTTTTTTCCCCAGACACAGCAGCAGAGATAGTAAACCCTCTGAAATCTCATTTATATTAAAAATACAGGTTAATAACGCGGAGCTGGTGTGTTCTAACCGACGGAGGTCTGTCGAACCGTCAACAGGGCGCCGCGGGGACGGACTCGTGTTACACGGTAAGAAGAAAAAAATCACATCATGACGTTTTTTTTTAAAAGTGTAGGCTAAATATTTAATAAGTCGCATCTTTTCTTTCAGTTTGTGGCGAGACGTGACCGTCGCTCCTGCAAGATGCCCGGAGGTTCGAGGATATTTTGGACTGGTATTAATGAATGTTTTTGAGAGAGAATAATTGCGATGCATAAAAAGTTTATTCTGGTTTAACGAGAAGAAGAAGACAAATTAAGCCCAGAGGGTTATTAGACGACACGGGGAGCCGGAGAGAGAGTCGCCTTCATGAGGTAAGAAAAAAAGAAAAACAGTGATTTAGTAATATGACTAAAGTTTTTAAAGGTCCGTAAAGTAAGAAAAAAAACATATTGGCTATATAATGTCAGACGTTTCCCCACTCAGCCAAAAATTTATGCAAACAGTCAGCATCAGCTCGAAAAGTACAAGTTTTTGTGGAGCTTTTCACAACCAAATAAGCGTTTAAAGCGTAAAACCCTCCGCCAGTTAGATTTCTCAATAAATGACCACCGACTGTTTCTATCAAAGATACGGCGTGTGAATTGTAAAAATTACAGCTTCTGTGTGTTTTCAGTGGAACTTCTGCAAAACAACCGCATTTAAATCTTTATTCACGTTAAAACGACTTGAGATTTATAATTATACGCTCTGAACAAATGCACCGATTCTACATGACACACTTTCCTCTTGTCACACTGACAGCAGTGTGTCGGCTCACAGGCTGTTAATGTTTTTTGACAGAATTGGTCGGAAATGTGCAATTTTCAAGTGCCTGGTGCAGCTTTTTACAAATCATAAAACAGCGGAGTAACAACAGCGAGTTTTAACATTAGAACTCTTACCCTCCTGATGTTGGTCAACTCGTGTATTTCAGATTCATTTTAATAAATGTTCACCTTTCTGTAGCAGTTGTTAGCTAAACTAGTTTGTTCATAATTACAAGCGGTTTTTAAAAACACGTTGTACAATTTTTACTGCGGATTATTCACTGTTTAGGGTATTTCTACATGCCTTACACTGTAAAAAAATAATAAGTTGACTTTACTAAAAATGCAAACTTGCTGCCTTACAAAGTAATTTATGTTGTCTTGAAGCAGATTTGATTACCTTAATTATTGCGAGTGTGCAGTACTCAAATACACTTAAAATCTAGATTACAGTAACTTGTTTATTTTGCTGTACTGAAAAAATTAAATTACAGTAATGTATTTACTGTGAGCATCCAGCAAGTGACGGCTTAATTCTCAAAATAGTTTTGTTCATTCATCATATTCAGGTCAACTTAATTTTCTTGAAGCTACAGCTTGAAAACTGAGTCTGGTTAACTTAATTCGTTTGTATGTTTGCATGCATTTACAGTGTACAGAGAGAGTGCGGCTCAAACCAAAGTCAAATTCCATGTATTCTGTGGATACTTGGCCATTAAAAGCTGTTCTGATTCAGATTCTGATAAACCAGAAAATGCTGATGAACCCTGTTTTATTTGAAACTTCAAAGTTGTTGCTTCAGTTCTCCGTCATTCAGTTATCTGTGATTTTCAGGGAACACTTGACATAAAATGCTGACGGCTGATTTTCATATTAAAAGAATAGATGTCTCCCTTTTGGAAAGTCTCCCAAGAAATCTGATCAGAGAATCTTGATGTCTTCAGGGTGTATTAAAAACTAACCAGGAGAAAGCTGCTTTCAAGAACAGTTTCAGTTATTTTTTTGACCCACTTCAGATGTTTCTTGGTCAGAATGAGGTGGTAAAGCAGGAACTTGCAGCAATACAAGTGAGCAAAGAAAATGTTTAGATTTAGGACTTAACATCCAAGCTGCTGGCATGTGAACGTTACCGTGAAGTGTTGAGATAAGGATTTGATGTTTGAATCCCAAAATGTGTAAAATATAATAAGTTGACTTTACAAAAAAATATGCGAACTTGTTGCCTTAAAAAAGTGGCTTTGAGCAGACTTGAGTTTATTATACGCAGCTGGAGACATAATAATCATCTATCAGCTAATTTACGGTGACAGCCTGATGGTTACCCTTTAATAAACATGGACGTATGCTTTTTTCTTCATGTAAGTGGACCAAATTTGTGTTTAATAACCATGAACATATGCTTTTTTCTTCAGGTAACTGGAACAAGTACCTTTTTTCTTAATGTTTTCCTTCACGTATGCTGTGTTTAATAAACATGAACAATTGCTTTTTTCTCTGTGTGTGACTTTAATGAATGTAATAAAGCACATATTCTAAACCTTATACAGCCTGTGTTCTTTCCTATAATATTGTTGAAAAGGGTAAATTGTTTTTCAAACGAGGTTTTTTGTGAAAAACACTTACTGGCACCTTTTGCTCTAAAAATACCATCTGGCCTGACACCCAGCCACCCTGCCGGGAGTGACGGAGAAGAAACTTTGTTTTTTTTCCGCCTTCATCACCTCGGGGCGGCATCTCCGATCAGCGGATGTCCCGCGCACCATGATCGATCGGCTAATATCTTAAAAGAAAACATCTGGCGTGAGTGACAAGGAGCATTGTTTATTGTTCTTCGGGTTCATCACCTCGGGGCAGCATCTCCGCTCAGCGGGTGTCCCGCCACACACACACACACACACACACACACACACACACACACACACACACACACACACGCACTCACACAGACACAGCGTCTGCAACAGGTTTTACAGCCGTGGGGTCATGTTTCCGCGAGCGGCTCTATGCGTGGGTATTTGACCGTCTTGCTGCAAAGACTTACAGCCGAGAGACGGGTATTTGTTCCCCTTCTTTAATTTACGAATTAAAAAACAGAAAAGGAAACGTAATAATTTAAGAATTAAAAATATTAAAGGGGCATTAAATAATAGACACTGATTTATGTTTAATTATTTCAGAATTAGTTAATTCTTTAATACATTAAAAAGATCTAGGTATTTTTAATCATTCTTTAATTCATGAAATAAAATGACATTAAAATATTAGACCCTGGGTGGGAGGGGAGGTATGGCTTGGAGGCGGTGCTTGGCCGGGGTTAGGGGAGGAGCTTGGGGGTGGGGCTAGGGGAGGAGCCAGGGGTGGAACTAGGGGAGGAGCCGGGGGCGGGGCTTAGGGGCTGGACATACTGACGTCATCGACTCTGATTGGATGTGACGTCATAAGGGGCGGGGGCTCAGAGGTGGGACCAGGGGCGGGGCTTAGGGGCGGGGCATAGTGACGTCATCGATTATGATTGGCTGTGACCTCATAAGGGGCGGGGCTTGGAGGCGGGACTAGGGGAGGGGCTTAGGGGCGGGACATAGTGACGTCATCGATTCTGATTGGTTATGACGTCATAGCGGGGCGGGGCTTAGTGACGTAGACGATTTTGATTGGCAGCTGTCACTTTTTTGACGAAAGGTGGGTCAGTTTTCTCTCTGATAGGAACCACAGAAGTTCATGGACAGTCCTCACTGGCATTTATTGGGTCCTGCAGAAGACATAAAACATTTGTAATATCTCCTGGATTCTCCCATCTGTATCTCTGCCCCCTCAGCAATGCAAAAAGGCACTGTGTGATTTCCATCTTTTTTTCTTCCAAAAATACATTATGAACTATCTCAACATTACATTTTTTTTTTTTTTTCCTAATATTTTACTCTGTCAGGAGCTACGAAACTTTATCAAAAATTGGTCCGTGTACCTTTCGTTCAATTGATTTTCAATTAAGAATGAAAAATGAAATAATGAAAAAACGATTCATTTTTCCATTTTTTTGTTTTCAAATTGAAAACGAAAAAACGAATAATGGTTTGATTTTTCATTTTTTGTTTTTATGTTTAGTTCAAACAAACAAAATGAAAAAGGCATTACAACGTAAGGATTTCATTTTAATATTTTATTTTTGTCGACTTGCTTGACCCGGAAGTAGTATTTCTACACCTGTGTCTGGATGTTTCGCGCGCAATGGCATCGTTGGAAGCACACGCCGGCTTAGTTGAAGAGCTTTTTCATCAAGGCAAAACACACGCTGAAATCTCCGCAACGCTGCAGGAGATTTCCTCTAAGTCTGTGACCCGGAAGATAAATGTAAAGAAGAAGCCCGCTCAAAAATAAGTGACACGAGAGGAGTCAACGCTGAAATTTATCAAAATGGAGAGCTACAGCTACATTTTATTTAAAGCAAATAAGCGAGTGACGCTTAAAGAAGATGACATGACTACCGAGAAGGTCGGCCGGATCTTCCAGGTAATAATTGTCTTTGAAATATTATATGGGGATTACAATACAGTTAAGCTCAAAAAATATTTTACAAGAAAGAGCCCCTTTATATTAGTGTATATGCGTGTTGTTAGAGGCGATTGCTCTAAGACTGCAAGAGAAGCTCAGCTTCCCCTAAAATGTCAAAAAATAAGTGATCAAATATATACTGTTGTGTGTACACGTCATTGACTAAATATGCGCTACAACGCGCGCAACTTTTGTTCAGAATCAGCTTCTTATCACTGATAACGACGCGGCTTTTCTCTCAGTGTGGACGCTGAGCGCCCACAGACTTCAATAGCGACACAAAGCATGCAGCAAAACGAGACGAGTCATTGGATAAATGCTGGGCTTTGTCCCGCCCATCGGACGCTCAGCGTGTCTGGGGTTCTATGGGGCAGTGGGCGGGCCTCAGCTGGCCCGGACGCTCAGCTTCTGCATGATGATTGGATGATCTGTCTGAGGCTGAATCCCTTTTTGATTGACAGCGAAATGAGCGAATCTTTTTATTTTTTGGTGTAAACATCCGTGGGAGCGTTTTCATTCTGTTCTGAGTTGAACCGGAGACTTTCCTAATCCTCTTAGCGGCATTTCCTTTGGTAAAAACGACTAGCGACGAATCGAACTTCTATTTCTGGTGGTTTTTTTTGTAGCTGCTTGTGTTTGGAGACTGATTTCTATCACTCTCCGACTTCTATCGCAGTTTCTGTCCCTACCGAGCAGCGGGTGCTGCTGAGCTCCTCCACCGTCACAAAGCGCTCACAGGCGGACAAACTTAACACGAGCCTCGCGCCAGTCCCAGCTAGCGAGCTAGCTAGGTAGCAAGCTGCACATAATGGCAGACAATTTTAATGTTGTGGACCGGATTTTGGTGAAGCCATTTGATAGTCTTCCTTACGAAGAAAAACTTAGAGTTAAACAGCAGGGAAGATCAACTCCTCAGATTAATTTGGTGCAAAATAGCCCAGCAGTTAAGGGATAGAATCGTGCACTTTTTTACAAAAGCGCCAAACTTTGTCCAGGGACTCTTTAGGTTATATTAAGTCATGTCAAAGCGGGAGACATTTGATTTTAGCCCTGTATCCTTTTTTTAAAAGGGTGTTTGCATGGTTATAATACAGTGCCAACCAGATATTTACAATGTTTTCAGTTAAAAAATATGGTGATAATCGTCTTAATACCAATAACATAAAATAATAATAACAACAATAATAATAATAATAATATCTATAAAAACTGCAACAAAACAACATAATGATGGTGGTGAAGATGTTTATGATTATTATCAAAGATTTAAACAGGTTGCTTGCATATCTGCTTCTGCTGTCACTTTCCCTAGATTAACGCTTTTTCAGTGTACTTCAGTGTAAGCACACTGAAGTACATTTGAACCATCCCTACTTAACCTTAATACATTTTTCATAACCTTCAAGTTTATATTATGAACTTAAAAAGACATTTGGATAAGAGTTTGTCATGAATTACATGCTGTAGAAGGCTGAAAATGGTTATTCTCTTAAACCCAAGTTTTTAGAGTGGAGATATTTATGGATTCAATGTCTCCCGATCTTATATACTTCAGGACACTATAAAGTACCTCTGATAAAGTTTTGGCACTTTTGGAAAAAAGTGCATGATTCCCCTAAAATTTGTCCCTTAGCCGCCGGACTAAAAGGTAAGAAAAGTAGCTCAACTCTCAATGGTTTGCAGGCCAAAGTTAAAGCAATAGCCCCCAGTGCAATGTTTGTGCATTGCCATGCACACAGACTGAATCTGGTTCTGTCTCAGGGGGCTAAATGCTTATCTGAGTGCAGGATATTTTTTGCATCACTCTCTGGGTTTGCCACATTTTTCTCAAAATCCACAAAGAGGATGTCTTTTCTTGAGTCTGCAGGCTGCACACGGTTGCCCAGAAATGCTCCTACTCGATGGAATTTCACATCACGGATAGTGAGCACTGTGGCAAACAATTATGATGCCCTCCTGCAAACTTTTGAGATGATCATTGCAGATAAGTCCATGGATGATGACACATTAGACTGTGCCAAAGGCCTTCTGATGAAACTGGAGGATTTTGAGTTTGTGTTCATGTTGTACACATATGAACAAATCTTCTCTGAGACTGATGTGGTGTTTGACATTGTCCAGCAGAGAGCTATGGATGTTCTGTACTGCAAGAAAAGAATTGAGTCTCTTCTTGCTTTTGTCAAAGAGAAGAGGTCAGAGGGGGCTTTCCAAGCTGTTTATGCCAAAGCAGCAGATCTCACATCAGACCCACAAACTGAGCCCATGAGAAAACGCTGTGTCACAACTACAGGATCCCAAGGAGTGCTACAGAAATCTGTACATGGCCATCCTAGACAATCTCACAGAGCAGCTACCTCGGCGTTTTGCAAATTTGGAAAGTCTGCACTTCTTGGAATTGGTCAATCCGGGGAAATTTGATAAGATGAGACAAGTGTTTCCAGAGGAGGCATTTCAGAGTGTCCTGAAACGTTTTGGCCAGTTCTTTGATTCAGGGAGACTGAGGTCTGAACTTCAAGTCCTATATTCAAACCAGGACTTGCAGGGCAACAGGGGAAAGCTATGTGATTTCTTGCTGTTTCTGAAAGACATGGAGTTGGACAGTGCAATGCCTCAGGTGTACAAACTATTGTCATTAGTGGCAACGATTGGAGCTACATCTGCAGGTGTAGAGAGGAGCTTCTCCTGTTTAAAGCAGCTCAAGTCTTACACCCGCAACACCATGGACCAAGGCCATTTAAGCAGCCTAGCTCTGCTGGCCATTGAGAGGACACTAGTCAAGTCCCTGGAAAAGACGCCTTGTTGGTACGACAGGGTCACAGATCATTTTCTTGAAAAGGAACAGAGGGTAGAATTTACATATAAATAAACCGGCACATTTTATGATGTAGCCCGAAATTGAGCTTCCCCTTCTTGAAAGACCAGCATCTGCCACTGGTGTGGTAAGAAAACAATGTAGTATATTTTGTGTTAAAGAACAGAGTACCACAAGTACCAGTTACCGTCTAAGACCAACCCATCTTAATCAGGTGTAATGTTGGACAAACCAAGTCTAAATAATTTCCAAAGCAGAGATAAATATAAATGACTAATCCAGGTCTAAATCAGATATATCTAGGACTGAGCAGGACTAAAACCACCAGTGTTACCAGTACCAGTTTGAGAGCCACAGGTGTAGAACATTAGAAGAGTTCCTCTCCTTTGGAACCAGTCTCCTAGGTCCTATAATTTTGTAACAATGCAACAATGTTCTTGTCTCCTACAGGTAAACAGCACAACAGTCTACTTAACCGATGACACCAATGTGGCCATCTTTCCGAATCAAGATGGTTACTTCAGTTCAAATTGTCTGGTTGAGCGTAGCCACTATGAGGTTCACGGTGAGTGCACAGAGGCACCTGTGGCAGGAACCCCAGACAGCTCACTCCAGCCCCATAGATTTTCTTTTCACCGGCCATCCAGTGTTGCAGCAAGCTCTGTTTCCACCAACAGGGCCAGTGGAAGAACTCTGCTTGCTAAAGGTTTTCAAAGGTAATATTTTTCTGTCTTACTTTGGGTTTGAGTAACAAGTAACATATTTCCAAAAGAGTTGTTATGAAGTAAAAACTGTGAATTGTTAACTTAGATATATACATTGCAGACTTAGCAGATGGGAAGCTTGAAACGAGCCAGACCCTAACTGTACGCTTTTCGGAGTTTGAAGCGACTGTTGATGGTATCCTGTCCAAAGTGAAGGAGGCTTTTCAAACTGAAGACACCATTGTCTTAACTGATGGCCAAGGAAACAAAATCGTGGACTCTGAAGGGACCAGAGGTAAAGTTCAAAGATCTATATATATATATATATTTTTTTTTTTTTATGTGAAAACTTTTCTTTACAGGGTCATCATACTGGAAACAGAGTGCTAGGAAGGTATTTGCCCTGAAAGAGAGCCTTTTTCAACAGCTTCAAGGACGAAAAAGGAGGAGATTAAGGTACTAGATCTGCACTGTTTTCCACACATAATGGATTTAAATAAAAATAACAATAAATGTTTAGGAAAATTATATCAAGTGCTTCTGTATATTTTTGTTTTTATAAGTTGAGCAGATGAGACTGGCCTCAGTGAAACACTGGACAAAATTGAAGAGGTGGTTCTTGCTGCACAGGGACTTCAGGATGTCATCACCACCATAAAGAGCTTAACAGAACTTGCCCATTCCAACCGTATGTTGACAGTGACTCTGACAGAGACCCAAGCTGCGGCTGTTAAAGCTGCCTTCACCTGTGTAATCTGTAGAGGTAAGCTTTAAAACAAATGTAATTTATTATGAACATGAATAAAATCATGTCTTTGAGTACCACTTCAAGCTAAGATTTTGACAAAACAACTGATTTGTGGGTCTGTAACAACTATATACAGTGCCTTGAAAAAGTATTCGGCCCCTTGATATTTCACACTTTTAAATTTGTTTATGGCATTTCAAATGCAAAAAGTAAATCAGGCTTCTCAATATAAAAATTTCTAAAACGATCTTCCTTAAACTCAAACTGAAAGTAAATCTCTACAACTTGATATAAATTAATTAAAAATATAAAAGCCAAGATGATGCGTTGCATAAGTAATCAACCCCTTTGGTATAATACCTGTAAATAATCAGTTTGATTGCCAGTTTTATTCAGACAAGTCAGGGGATGGATACATGAACATTTTTAAGTCACTGAATATGTCTAGAACATTATTTACATCAATTATGAAGAAATACAAACAGTATGGCACTCTGTGGTAAATCTGTGTGGAGTAGACAGTTCTCAAAAACTGAGTGACTGTGCAAGAAGGAGAAGAGTGAGGAAAGCCACCAAGACAACCCAGAAGAAGTTATAGGCTTCTGTGGCTGTGACTGGAGAAATTGTGCATGGTGCAAGTTTTACATTTTGTATCACCAGTTATACAGCTTCATAATAAAGTGGTATAGAGGAGGATTTTCTTTCACCAAAACATTAAATCTGGGCTTGCATCTAAGATGTACCTTCTGGCAAATTGTAGGTGAACTTTCAAGTCTTCTATTTAATAAAATCCTCCTCTGTACCACTTCAACATGAAGCTGTATAACTGGTGATACAAAATGCAAAACTTGCACTGTGCACAATTTCTCCAAACACAGCCACAGAAGCCTATAACTTCTTCTGGGTTCTCTGGGTGTCTTGGTGGCTTTCCTCACTCTTCTTCTTGCACAGTCACTCAGTTTTTGAGAACTGTCTACTCCACACAGATTTATCACAGAGTGCCATACTGTTTGTATTTCTTCATAACTGACGTAAATAAAGTTCAAGACATATTCATTGACTTGCAAATGTTCATGTATCCATCCCCTGACTTGTCAGAATAAAACTGGCAATCAAACTGATTATTTACAGGTATTATACCAAAGGGGCTGATTACTTATGCAACCTATCATCTTGGCTTTTATATTTTTAATTAATTTATATCAAGTTGTAAAGATTTACTTTCAGTTTGAGTTTAAGGAAGATCATTTTAGAATTTTTTATATTGAGAAGCCTGATTTACTTTTTGTATTTGAAATGCCATAAACAAATTTAAAAGTGTGAAATAAAGGGGCCGAATACTTTTTCGAGGCACTGTATGCACATCTGGCAGTACAATATTAATTACTTTTCATTCAATTTTCAGGTACTGTTGATGACCCTATGGTTACATCCTGTTGTAACAGCATTGTGGCCTGCAGGATCTGCCTTGAACAGTGGAAGAACAACTCTGGATTTTGTCCAAAATACAGAGCCAGTGGAATTGATGTGAACATGCAAAGACTTATTGGTCTTAGCGAAGTTTTCACAGCACTACAAAAGATACTTGAGTAAAATGTTACCTTTACTGTTGTGGCTTGTTCAGGCACTGTGTTTTTAGAGTTTAAGTGTTTTTATACCAGTTTTATTGACCCAGCCGTTAAAAGTTCATACAGCTCTTAAAACATTTAATGGGTTTTCATTACAAGTCTTGCAAATATTGCTACGTTTGATTAAAAAACAAACTCTTGCTCCTGTTAACACATTTGAAGAATACTGTTTATTAACGATTGCTTACTTTTTTGTAATCAAGTCAAACAATAGTATATGTATTCAAAATAAAACATTCAAATGTCATGTTGTTTGATTGCCATACAATTACAGTGAGTTTGGAGCCAACTGACAACAGCTTTCAACAACAACTGATGTCAATGTAACATACTGAGTAACTGTTTTAATTACATAAACAGAGAAACATTACTTTAGAGAACTATTTACATTTTATTGGAAAAGCTGCTCGTGTACAGTCAGCTATACATTTCAGCTTATTATAATATGCTTTTATTTAAAGACAGCATTGACGTGATCATCCATACAGGGCTGAAACAATTGGATCAAACCACTAAGAGCAGTAATTAAGCCAAAACTATACACACACACAAAAAAGAAGTAATAAACCGGTACACTAATGACCTTTCATTTCCAACCTATCAGGTAGAAGCCTCAAAAGCCTCACTAGCTCAAATGGTTTTATCTACCCATGGTTGAATAAAAAAAGAAATCTACTTATGCCCCTCGGAATCCAATTATGAAAAAAACAGTTGGTCAATTAGCAAAATCATTACCCCTTGCCCTACACCAATATATTGACAGGTGGAGCAGTTCTCCAAGGAGTCAACCTACAGACACCACCTTGCATGCTCTTGTAGTTTCTTAACTTGTTCCTCATCCCTTTAATTTATTATGAATTAATAAACAAAACATTCATTTCATAAAGTTCTTTTCTCGCATCACCTCAACTACAGATTAAACTTAATGCAAAACTAAAAGATTTAAATATGCATGTACGTATTAACCAAAACACAGCACAAGGAAACAATATTATGACATAGTAGAAAGCTCAGATAACTTGATTTAGCAGAATATGGCCCCTTTAGCTGAATCTCTGCGTAACATTAATAAGGTCCAAGAGGGCATTTTGAAAGGGAACAAAGTTATGGTTTGCCACTTCATTAAAAATAATTGAGATGTCCGGGTAGTTCTCACTGAACAGTTGCTCAGCATGATCCATGTCCTCCTCTGCGGTGAAGGGAAATGCACCAAACTCTGATGCCCATGTTAATGATGAACCAAGTTCTTCTTCATATTGGTTGGCCACAACAGCAGCACTGGGCAGGAGCTCCTCTGTTACTTGTACTGGACAGCCACCTGCAGCCAATTCATTGGGAATTCCAGAGCCTGAAATTGTTTTGTTTTTTTTAAAAAAAAAGCATGATTTTTTTTTTTTTAGAATGTCTTATCATGAGACTTCAAATTTTACTAATGAAATAGATGTACACACCGGGAATCGTGTGAGCATTCCATGAATTCACCACTCTTTCAAGCCCTATTTCACTCAGCTGACAGGTCAGTTGAGAAGTACAGTATCTGGTTAGTGGATCATTCATTGAAATTGATTCTTGGTCTTGCAGCTGTACAAGAGCCTGCTTCAGAGGATAGTTGACCTGGTTGTTGACCTCAGGCAAAAGCCTTTCCACTCTATGATTCTTTAAAAGAAAATAAATGTTTGAATTGGTAGCAATTGAAAAATTAAAACGTGTAACTTTAAAATATTTCTATTTTATTATTAATTTGTTTGCATGCTTTTTTTTTATTTTGTATTTACATATTTTATTCTTAGACCTATATATTTTTGGTATCCAGTCTTGGCAGCAATTAAGAATTTCATTGTGCTGGGAAACATGTTTCCTTACTGTGCATGAAAATAAAAGCTTTGAATCTTGAATCTTAAAAGTACCGTAATTTTTTTATTGAAAACTCACTCTCGTAGATGTAGTCTGGCGGTATGCTGGTTTGCTGGTATCATGTCTAAGCTCTGCAAGCTTTTCTTGCACGTACAAACACAAGAAGAATTCTCTCCCATGGTCGACCCTAACTTGATCCCAGAGGCCATACTTGATCACTGCAGGTCTGCAATAAAATTGTGTAACAAACAAAACAAGAACAATTACAAAGTAGAAAAAAGTATGCCATTGACCTTCACCTTGTGTGTGTGGTGATATTGTGTGTGTGTTGTACAAGGAAGCACATCCTCTTGTGACTTTAACGATGTGTATAGCAATGCTGAAACTGTAGATAACAATGGGTAACATATGTATTTATTTACCTGTAAACTTCCTCATATATCACCAAGTTGTTTTTCACTGGCATGGTGCTTTTTGATACTATTTTATTACTGTGTCCATCTACTGCCAAAACATGGGTCACACCAAACATGCCCAACTTTTCGTTCTGATCCATGTGAAATTTTTGACCCATATACTCGGCTTGATATGGGACAGGATTCAGATTCCGGGCACCCTTAAAAGAAAAGAAAATATTTTTTATTAAGCTTTTCCTCATTAATTAACCTCATTAACTGCCACTGGTCTGATGCCACAATGGTCAGAGCCAATAGTTTGCCCAGAGTAAGACTAAAACAGTGATGCTACATATACACTACATATTTGTTACAAAATATTCTGTGGTATCGCCATCATAAAAACATAAAAAAGAGGTTTAGTGACTAGCAGGGTCCCAGCAGGCACGAAAACTGAAATCAAACATATTATTTAACCTTGACAATTCAATCAATTTAATTTCAATTTATTAATTTATATAGCGCCAAATCACGACAAAGTCGCCCCAACGCGCTTCCCATATTTCAAAACAACAAATTAATCAAATCAAAATTAAAAGCAAGAAAAGCACAGTAAAAAGATAAAACACAGAAGAATAAAAAGAAATTACAACGCAAACACAAACAGATTAAAAAATTAATGATAAGACAGTCTAAAAAAGTGGGTCTTCAGTCTTGATTTAAAAATCTCCACCGTGTCAGACTGCCGAATAACAGCAGGTAGATCGTTCCAAAGAGCCGGACCACGGTAGGAGAAGGCTCTATAACCCACAGACTTTTTGTTCATCCTCGGAACACACAGAAGCCCTGCGAACGCAAAGGCCTCGCAGGCACGTAGAGCTTAACCAAATCCGCCAGGTAGGAAGGTGCCAGTCCATGAACAATTTTATAAACCAACCTTGACCTTTTATTTAACCAGGAAAGTCCCACTGAGATTAAGAATCTCTTTTTCAGGGGAGTCCTAGCCCCAATGGGGAACCTATTGTACATGTTTTTAGTGGTAGGGAAAACCTACGCAGACATGGGGATAACATACAAACTCTACACAGAAGGGCCCCGACCACTGGTCCGGGAATCAAACCCTCTTGCTGTGAGGCAAGAGTGCTAACCACTGTCCCACCACTGTTCCACCAAGCCCCAAGCCTTGAGCTCAGGTGCAGATTATTTATGCCAACTGTTATTTTAAAATTAAACTTAATGCCAATTAAAGGTAAAGTTCACACACGTGGTCAAGTGGTTGACATCTGCCAGAACAATCTTGGTTATTCCTAATTTGCATATTTAATAGTTGAGTTAGAACCTGGTTAGCATGTCAACGACCAAGGACAAGGCTCAAAAACTCGGCTAACCACCCCGGTGTCATGATTTTTTCAGTTTTATATTTCATTGGTCACACCTCTGACAGAGAGTGTAAACGCTAGCGAGATTACCCACTCCGCTATAATATCAGACTCACAATTTGATATCAGTCAATAAGCAGCACGTGCCAGACACTCGAAATAATATTTTAATCATTATAGCTGTCACTGTTAACAAATTCTCGCTCCACTTACCTCACGTCGCAGGTCATGATAGGGCTGATGAATATTTTTTAAGATTTTCCCAACCCGACCTTCTCCCGCCCGCACACCTTTGGAAGACAAATACCGTCATAAACTTGTGCCCATATGAAGGTCCATTCTGTAGAAATATGATTAAAAATGTATAAAACACTGTGTAAAATGTAAACTGCCATATATTATTATTAATTATTATTATAAGATCAATAACAACCCATTTTACCTCGTATATTGAGCGAAACACAGCCATCTCCAAGTCTGCTTGCAAAATGACCGTTTTACATTTTAAATTGTGCCAAGCACAGAATCGTCTAACGCTCATTTTGGAGCATTTATGGATCCCAATCTCCTGCAGCGTTGCGGAGATTTCAGCGTGTGTTTTGCCTTGATGAAAAAGCTCTTCAACTAAGCCGGCGTGTGCTTCCAACGATGCCATTGCGCGCGAAACATCCAGACACAGGTGTAGAAATACTACTTCCGGGTCAAGCAAGTCGACAAAAATAAAATATTAAAATGAAATCCTTACGTTGTAATGCCTTTTTCATTTTGTTTGTTTGAACTAAACATAAAAACAAAAAATGAAAAATCAAACCATTATTCGTTTTTTTGTTTTCAATTTGAAAACACAAAAATGGAAAAATGAATCGTTTTTTCATTATTTCATTTTTCATTCTTAATTGAAAATCAATTGAACGAAAGGTACACGGACCA